>NC_082708.1:27315742-27618772 GCF_030144855.1 Hypanus sabinus | reverse complement strand
CGGAGCGAGCCTGTCTCCATTCCTCCTGTATTCCACAATCAGTTCTTTTGATTTATGGACATTGAGAAAGAGGTTGTTATCTTGGCACCATTCTGGCAGAGTGTCAGCCTCTCTTCTGTGGGCTATCTCATCACCACTAGAAATAAGGCTGATCAAAGTCGTGTCATCTGTGAATTTGATCAGCAGGTTGGAGCTGTGTGTGGCAGCACAGTGTACAGGGAGTAGAGGAACGGACTCGGGACACAACCCTGGGGGGCACCTGTATTGAGGGTCAGAGGGGCAGAGGTGAGGGAGCCCATCCTTACCACCTATCAACGATCCAATAGGAAATTTAGGATCCAGCTGCACACGGTGGGGTGCAGGCTGAGGTCTCTGAACGTCCAGGGAATTATTGTGCTGAATGCTGAACTGTAGTTCAGAAACAGCATTCTATCGTATGCATCCATGTTAATTTGTGGTGTGTCCTCCGAATGCTTGGCCTTTATATACTTATCAATCAGCTGATTGGTTATCATTACGAAAACTCACTTGTGAGGTCGGGAGCAGATTATGTCGCTGATTGATTGCATGGCCTTTAACTGATGCTTTGTGGTGGTATATTTTGCCTTAAGCATACGTGGAGGCAGAAGAGTTGCTCCCATGTGAAGGCTTGCCTGCAGGCAAGATCTCTTGACGGCTAGCACATCTGAGCATTTGATGTCCAAGGTTGTTGGAAAAAATTTGGAAAATGTGAAGCATCAGTTACAGGTCACCAATCAACCATCCAATGGCATGGTCTGTCACCAGGCAGAACGGGAATCATATGGTCCAGATCCAAAACACGGGGAGTTTGCCATGTACCCAAACAGCGATGAGATCAGTATTTCAGTATTGCACTCGTTGCATTTCTCATCATTCTCATCTTAATTCCCAATTGGGCATCATTATCAAATTTTGATATCACGCATTCAATTACTGAGTCAAAAATCATTACTGCATGAGGTAAACCATAGAATCTTCATTTCAGCTCTCAGCAGAGCAGAGTTTTTTTTGCTTTCTGCCCATCCAAGAAATGTTCTTATGTTTTCTGTTTAATCCACCACTTGGTCCCTGACTTACCTGCCCTAACCTTTTTCATAAATATTTAATATTACACCTTATTGAAGATCCTTTGAAATGTTATGCATACTACGTTGACTGCTTTCTGCTTGTCACCTCTAAGTAATCATTTGCTCTATGGATCTGTTACTTATGGAGGAAAATATATGATTAATTGTTAACTTACATAATAATTCTTACCATTGGAAAAGACTCCTTCGTTCTGTGTTTGATCAAATGCCAGTCTAGTGGAAAAGTCCTAAGTGTAATTAAATTTCTGTGCACAATATGCAAGGAATAAATGATGTAAAAGTGACACTACAGTAATACTGAAGAAATTAAAATTCATCTGCTATTTGTATATGTATGGTGCCTATAATATAGTAAACTGTCACAGTTTGCATTCCAGGAACATTATATGAAATAATTTGACAGCAAATCACAATAATTATGTACAGAACATCAGAAGTCTTTTTAAAGAGAGAGGTTTTGTGGGAAAAATACTGAAGTAGGGAGGTTTGGGGAGGGAATTCCAGATCTATAGGTTAGATTAATTGCCACTGTGAGGCAATTAACATTAGATGTTTGAGGCCAGACCCAGAGAAGCAGTGAAAACTGGAAAAGACAAGAGAGTGAGAAGAGTTTGAAAGCAAGGATGGGAAGTTCTGAATTTGGGTGTTGCTGTGAAATACAGGTCCCAGGTTATTAATGGTGTGCCTCAGCTTTATACCTGCTGGAGAGAGGTAAAGGATAAGGAACGTAGTATTTGATAGAGGAATATTGACAGTGGGGCTTATCTTGCTGGCTCATGACAACTGTCTGCCATTAGCCATTTAAAGGCAGTAATTGCAGGACTATGCACTTACATTATTAGTCAGAAATTCCAAATTTATTGACAGATTCAGAACTTTAAATAGAGCTCATAGCACCCCGGGAACTAATTCTGGAGCAACACATAACTTGCTGAAGGATTCAGTGGGTTGAGCAGCATTGGTGGGAGGAAAGAACTCCTCTACAACAGTGAGACCAAACACAGATCAAGGAACCATTTTGCAAAACACCTATGCTCAGTCTGCGGTGGTCGTCCTGAGCACTCAGTTGCAGACCATTTCAACTCCCCATTCACACACTGACCTGGCCATTATTCACCTTCTCCTCTGAAGGAAAAAACCCAAAACAAACTAGAGGAGCAACATCTGAACTTCTGCCTGAGTAGTCCATTGCCCAAAGGCATGAATATTGAATTTTCCACTTTTGTGTATCAAACCCTAGTTTCCTTGGGCTGCATACATCTAGGGAACACACTCTGGTCCCGCCAAATCTGTGAGATTGGGATGGCTTCCCCACCCCAAACCCCGGTTTGTGTGAATGCTGTGTCATTTGCCACCCTGTTACAACTCGGTGCCAAAAAATAAATAACACACTGCATATGATTAAAGGAATCATATTTATGAATGTTAACTGAAGAGTTAGTAAGGAAAAGAAAGCAAAAAAAACAAAAAGGGTCCATTAGAGTTAAACAGTCAAATGTGCACAAGTTGAAGCTCAACTTTTGCAAAAGTCATATTCACCGATTCTCAGTTGACCTCCGCTTGTTCCATTGAATCACAGTCCCCCATCGGTTCGAATCCTGCAACCAGTTCTGTTCAGCATCATCTCTCTTCATCTCCTGCCAAACCAAGCCACCAGTTCACACCAGTGTCAGGTACTCAAAAAAAAACCTGCTCCCCTGACTGGATGGCACACATTCCACAGCACCCATTATCTCTAATCATAACCCGAACATTGCTTCTACAGAAAGAATATTACATTAGCAGTGAAACCTTTACCAGGGCGATACACATAACCCTCCTCCCTCAGTCCTCCTCCTGACCCTCTGATTCTCCCATCTTTATCTACCCGAATCCAGCTCTGGTAGCAGTTTGTGTTCCTGCTTATCTCCCTTGAGCAGCTGTCTTCCATCTTCACACTCCCCTCCCCCCCACCTTGCTCCATCTTTTTTTGTTTTCCTCTCCCTCTGCCTCAGCAGTCTTCCAGCTCCCCTGCCTGTCACCTTATACCCTTCCTTAATCCACCAGTCTCCTGGGAATCTTTTCTTACACCCTTCCTTAGTCCACCAGTCTCCTGGGAATACTTTCTTACACCCCTCCTTAGTCCACCAGTCTCCTGGGAATCCTTTCTTACACCCCTCCTTAGTCCACCAGTCTCCTGGGAATCCTTTCTTAAACACCTCCTTAGTCCACCAGTCTCCTGGGAATCCTTTCTTACACCCCTCCTTAGTCCACCAGTCTCCTGGGAATCTTTTCTTAAACCCCTCCTTAGTCCACCAGTCTCCTGGGAATCCTTTCTTACACTCCTCCTTAGTCCACCAGTCTCCTGAGAATCCTTTCTTACACCCTTCCTTAGTCCACCAGTCTCCTGGGAATCCTTTCTTACACCCCTCCTTAGTCCACCAGTCTCCTGGGAATCCTTTCTTAAACCCCTCCTTAGTCCACCAGTCTCCTGGGAATCTTTTCTTACACTCCTCCTTAGTCCACCAGTCTCCTGGGAATCCTTTCTTAAACCCCTCCTTAGTCCACCAGTCTCCTGGGAATCTTTTCTTACACTCCTCCTTAGTCCACCAGTCTCCTGGGAATCCTTTCTTAAACCCCTCCTTAGTCCACCAGTCTCCTGGGAATCCTTTCTTACACCCCTCCTTAGTCCACCAGTCTCCTGGGAATCCTTTCTTACACTCCTCCTTAGTCCACCAGTCTCCTGGGAATCTTTTCTTACACTCCTCCTTAGTCCACCAGTCTCCTGGGAATCCTTTCTTACTCTCCTCCTTAGTCCACCAGTCTCCTGGGAATCCTTTCTTAAACCCCTCCTTAGTCCACCAGTCTCCTGGGAATCCTTTCTTACACCCCTCCTTAGTCCACCAGTCTCCTGGGAATCCTTTCTTACACCCCTCCTTAGTCCACCAGTCTCCTGGGAATCCTTTCTTAAACCCCTCCTTAGTCCACCAGTCTCCTGGGAATCTTTTCTTACACCCCTCCTTAGTCCACCAGTCTCCTGGGAATCCTTTCTTACACCCCTCCTTAGTCCACCAGTCTCCTGGGAATCCTTTCTTACACCCCTCTTTAGTCCACCAGTCTCCTGGGAATCCTTTCTTACACCCCTCTTTAGTCCACCAGTCTCCTGGGAATCCTTTCTTACACCCCTCTTTAGTCCACCAGTCTCCTGGGAATCCTTTCTTACACTCCTCCTTAGTCCACCAGTCTCCTGGGAATCCTTTCTTACACTCCTCCTTAGTCCACCAGTCTCCTGGGAATCCTTTCTTACACCCCTCCTTAGTCCACCAGTCTCCTGGGAATCCTTTCTTACACCCCTCTTTAGTCCACCAGTCTCCTGGGAATCCTTTCTTACACCCCTCTTTAGTCCACCAGTCTCCTGGGAATCCTTTCTTACACCCCTCCTTAGTCCACCAGTCTCCTGGGAATCCTTTCTTACACCCCTCCTTAGTCCACCAGTCTCCTGGGAATCCTTTCTTAAACCCCTCCTTAGTCCACCAGTCTCCTGGGAATCCTTTCTTAAACCCCTCCTTAGTCCACCAGTCTCCTGGGAATCTTTTCTTACACTCCTCCTTAGTCCACCAGTCTACTGGGAATCCTTTCTTACTCTCCTCCTTAGTCCACCAGTCTCCTGGGAATCCTTTCTTACACCCCTCCTTAGTCCACCAGTCTCCTGGGAATCCTTTCTTACACCCCTCCTTAGTCCACCAGTCTCCTGGGAATCCTTTCTTACTCTCCTCCTTAGTCCACCAGTCTCCTGGGAATCCTTTCTTAAACCCCTCCTTAGTCCACCAGTCTCCTGGGAATCCTTTCTTACACCCCTCCTTAGTCCACCAGTCTCCTGGGAATCCTTTCTTACACCCCTCCTTAGTCCACCAGTCTCCTGGGAATCTTTTCTTACACCCCTCCTTAGTCCACCAGTCTCCTGGGAATCCTTTCTTACACCCCTCCTTAGTCCACCAGTCTCCTGGGAATCCTTTCTTACACCCCTCTTTAGTCCACCAGTCTCCTGGGAATCCTTTCTTACACCCCTCCTTAGTCCACCAGTCTCCTGGGAATCCTTTCTTACTCCCCTCTTTAGTCCACCAGTCTCCTGGGAATCCTTTCTTACACCCCTCCTTAGTCCACCAGTCTCCTGGGAATCCTTTCTTACACCCCTCCTTAGTCCACCAGTCTCCTGGGAATCCTTTCTTACACCCCTCCTTAGTCCACCAGTCTCCTGGGAATCCTTTCTTAAACCCCTCCTTAGTCCACCAGTCTCCTGGGAATCCTTTCTTACACCCCTCCTTAGTCCACCAGTCTCCTGGGAATCCTTTCTTACACCCCTCCTTAGTCCACCAGTCTCCTGGGAATCCTTTCTTACACTCCTCCTTAGTCCACCAGTCTCCTGGGAATCTTTTCTTACACTCCTCCTTAGTCCACCAGTCTCCTGGGAATCCTTTCTTACTCTCCTCCTTAGTCCACCAGTCTCCTGGGAATCCTTTCTTACACCCATCCTTAGTCCACCAGTCTCCTGGGAATCCTTTCTTACACCCCTCCTTAGTCCACCAGTCTCCTGGGAATCCTTTCTTACACCCCTCTTTAGTCCACCAGTCTCCTGGGAATCCTTTCTTACACCCCTCCTTAGTCCACCAGTCTCCTGGGAATCCTTTCTTACACCCCTCTTTAGTCCACCAGTCTCCTGGGAATCCTTTCTTACACCCCTCTTTAGTCCACCAGTCTCCTGGGAATCCTTTCTTACACTCCTCCTTAGTCCACCAGTCTCCTGGGAATCCTTTCTTACACTCCTCCTTAGTCCACCAGTCTCCTGGGAATCCTTTCTTAAACCCCTCCTTAGTCCACCAGTCTCCTGGGAATCCTTTCTTACACCCCTCTTTAGTCCACCAGTCTCCTGGGAATCCTTTCTTACACCCCTCTTTAGTCCACCAGTCTCCTGGGAATCCTTTCTTACACCCCTCTTTAGTCCACCAGTCTCCTGGGAATCCTTTCTTAAACCCCTCCTTAGTCCACCAGTCTCCTGGGAATCCTTTCTTAAACCCCTCCTTAGTCCACCAGTCTCCTGGGAATCCTTTCTTACACCCCTCCTTAGTCCACCAGTCTCCTGGGAATCCTTTCTTAAACCCCTCCTTAGTTCACCAGTCTCCTGGGAATCTTTTCTTACACCCCTCCTTAGTCCACCAGTCTCCTGGGAATCCTTTCTTGCCTCATCCTCTTCTCTCTACATTAGCCATCTCACCTCTCTGCTCTCAGTCCTGATGCAATGTTTCAACCTGAACTATTGATAGTTTATTTCTTCCTAATGATGTTGCTTGACCTGCTGAATTCCTCCAGAGGATTGTGTGATTCCAGCAACTGCACTCTCTTGTGTTTTCAGTGGCAAAATCTCAATATTTTTGAGTTTCCCAGTATTTTTGCTGAGGTATTGAGCTTGAATTTGACGGGGACGATGAGTATTTTATGGTTTTAATTTAGTTTAATGTATTTGCTTTAGATTACCTTAATTTTTAAAAATATTTGCCAAGATTTTAATAGTTTTAAGTTTCTCTGAATATCAGACACAGTTAAACTATTAAATTATACTGAGCTATAATAACTGCTGAAATTTTCAAGGGTTTTGCTAACAGTTGAAGCTTTCTGTGCAGGGTTTCCGAAGTGGATCATCAAAGGTGCTTCCACCATTCAGACTACACTGATGGACAGTGGAATGCTTCAGCCAATCTGAATACCATTATAAATGTGGAAAGACAGCAGAGGGTTGAAAGAGCAGATCTGAGATGAAACGTGTTATTCACGTTTCCTCTCAAATCTACTTGCACAGATCGTAATTGTTTTCTGAGCAAATAGTAACTGCTCAGTAAAGATGAAATGAAACACTTAGTTTAAACAGTTAACTCATTCAGCACTCATTGTCCCCTTCTGAAATAATATTAGCTTTAAACATTTCTTTTAATATTTTATTGTTAAACAGTTTAGCATTTAAAAAAAAACACTATCAAGTTTGTGATGTAAAATATGTGTTGTGACTTTGAATCAAGCTAATTTTATGTAGTGTGAACTTGGTATTAGAGGTACAGGGTATGTATTAAATCAGCACACTTTGCTTTCTTGCATTTTCAATTTTTATAGCAAAACTGCAGTCTAGTGCCACAGCAGGTAGATCTGTGCTTTGCTATTATAGGCGATGGTAAGCAAATTCATGCCAATGTCCTTGAGGTAATGGAATTTGATACTTCATGTACTCCAGATGATACATGATTCCAATCCTTCATTACGTCGTTGACTCCTAATTCCCACAGGTTGGGAAATTAATATAGCTCTACAGTATTGCCTATCTTTTAAGAAGGAATAATTAAAAATAAAACCCAGATAGTTCAATCCAGTGAACTTCATCTTCTCTCCCTTACACAATGGGATGAATGTTCTTGACTACTTTTAATAAATACTTCCTCATGTTCAATTAGAAAGCGGGATATACAAAATTCTGGAAGGATTTATATTATATAATTTGAAGAACAGTATCTAGGAAGCGGGTCTTTGAATGGGAGCATCAAGGTGAAAACATAAGTATGTGCACATGTAGACATACCCACCCTGAGGACAAAATCTTCTACAAGAGATTTCATAACATGGTTCTTTTAGCATCCATCTGCTGTTTATAGCATTGAGCTGATCTATATTAGATCATGTGATTTTTTTTCATGGTTTATATGTCAGGACTTGGTCTCAGTTAACAATTCATTGCAGTGTGCCAGATCTGAGGCATTATCATGAAATATTAAACTGAGCTCCATCTCCTTTCTGTCGATGTCATTTTGCAGGCTGTTTTCCTTGCTCTTTAACAAACCTCTAAGTTTGCTAATCTGCATCTTGACATTCATGATGCTGAAGTCCAACCCAGTCTTCTTGTTTTATTCATTACCTACTAGTTAAACAAGGGCATCTCCCCCTCCATACTTTATAGTTTTATATCATGAAAGGAAACTACTTTAATACACTTTATGAATAAATAATATCCCCATTGCCATATTGGATTTAATATATTAGATCTATAAGCAATTTGAACATGGCTTAATGCATTCCGAGCTTAACAATAAAGGTGCTTACCCAAATATTTCTTTCTCTTTTTGAAACAATTTTGTACTCTTGTGGCCACTTACCATTTTATTCTATGGACTTTAGTATTGCTAACAAGGCTGAAAGGGTGGCAGAAACATGGTGTTCAAAAGGGAGTTACACTGGAATGAGACTGCAGAGAATCAGTTCTGACTCTTGGGGTCAAATAGGCTCGTCCTGCGCTGCGACAATTCTTTTATTTGTGAATGTTTGTTTCCTTATAAAAATACTTATTTCAAAATATTATTTGATAAGGTGCTAATGTTCTAGATTTCCAAAATACAATGTTAAGTTTTGATGTTTGAAGACCATAAGACATGTTCCAGATAATACTTGGTTTTCATTGTTTCCACAGCACACTGAAGCTGATTTCCATGCCCGCTTCAAGGCTAGACCAGAACTAGAAGGACTGTTAGCACAGATGAATTGACTGTTTACCAGATTACTTTGAATAGTGGCATCTAGATCCGTGATTGTATTATATATTTAATAAAATAAATGTTAAATTTTTGTGATCTTGTGTGATTTCACTGTCTTGAAATTTGTTTCCTATAATTCACATGCAGCTATTTCTAAATATGAACCTGAAAGGTATGGGTGTCATTAGTGAATGTAATGGCATGAGATTTCAGGCATTCCATTCGCAAAAATAAACTTCTATCCAACCTGATTTTAAAAATCGTCTGCCAGAAGTGGACTCCTTGTTTCATTTAAGCTATTTACAAATCTATTTTGAAATTAAAATAGTATACAAAGTAAGATGTATAAATGTGTACTAAATAGTCAGGGTTCAAGTGACATAACTTTTTTTCATATGTGTCATTGTTATCTGAATGGCTAATTTAAACTGCAATCTTGATGGATTTAGTTGGGCAGATTTTGGCTAGTTTCTGTCAAATTTACATTTCCATCTGTGTTATTCCTTTTCAGATTTATTCTCATTACATCATTATTCACAAAAGGTAATGCTAAGTATACAATGACTAAACAATGCGCTTTAACATGAGCATAAATAATAGTGGGTATGGTCTAATATTTAACCTATTGAAAATGCTAAGTAATAACTTGAGAGGTTCTTTTTTAAAGTTACTCCTTTAAAAAATTGGGCATTACAATATAATGAGAAGGTTGCATTGGACATTTCTTGACAAACATCAGAGTAGGTGTTCAGTAACAAGTGCAGTGTCATGGATGAATCAATGACACATTTAGCCTTGTACGCAAGTTTTGGTATAATGCCGTGCACATAAATATATTTGCATAAGAGAGTGTAGAGGTAGGTACTCTCATAATATTTAAGAAATTGGAGCGACGGAGGATGAGAGGTGACCTGATAGAGGTGTATAAGATGATGAGAGGCATTGATTGTGTGGCTTTTTCCCAGGGCTGAAACTGTTGCCACAAGAGGACACAGGTTTAAGGTACTGGGGAGTAGGTACAGAGGAGGTGTCAGGGGTAAGTTTTTTTACTCAGTAGTGAATGCGTGGAATGGGCTGCTGGCAACGGTGCTGGAGGCAGATATGATAGGGTCTTTTAAGAGACTTTTGGATAGGTGCGTGGAGCTTAGAAGAATAGAGGGCTATAGGTGAGCCTAGTAAATTCTAAGGTAGGGACATATTCAGCAACACTTTGTGGGCCAAAGGGTCTGTATTGTGCTGTAGGTTTTCTATGTTTCTATGTAACTATCAAGATGAGCTCTAGAATGCTAAAGCCAAATTTTATAAAGTGGGATTAGGCCAGAATGGATATAGTAAGATGACGTTTCGTTGAGACTCTGTATCAGACCTGATGTAAGATCTCAACCCAAACTGTAGACCATCCCTTTGCCTCTACAGAAGCAGCAAGACCCACTGAGTTTCTCCAACAGTTTGCTTTTTGTTTGTTAATTAGTCTGTATGGTTATTCCTAACAGCCTTTTCACTTAGTTGTATTGTAGTGTCTATTGTATTGGTCTAAAATAAATCAAATATTATTTTGAAATTATATTAATATGTGCATAATAATTGATAAAAAATTAAGTATTGTTGTGCTCATTGACAATATTATACATATAAAAATATTGCACCTACTCTCGCAAAAACATCATGTATGTTAAAATGCGATTGAAGTTTGAAAGGACAACTCCTCCAGCCTGACCGAAGTTCATCTATGATCATCAACTTCTATGGAGTTTATATTATTAATCAATCTCTAGGGACAGTCACTTCAGCTGAGCTTTCTGTGATTAACAACACAAGTATAATTTAACTTTCTCTACTTTGCTTCTGGTGATAAAAGTAATGTTTGTTTATTAATGTTCTGATGCTTATTTCCTAATGGACAACATTCAAGGTTTGCATAATGCAGGTAATATCTGCCCAAAGAAAGTCTTATGTTCCAGCATGTGAGGATAACTGAAGAGCCCAGATAGATATTAGATCTTCATCACATTCATAGAATCACCAAAGACTGCTGATGCTGAAAATGGGGCCAATAAACAAGCTGCTGGAGGAACTCAGGAAGTGGGGCAGCATTTGTGAATAGTAAATTGTCAACGTTTCAGGTTGAATCTTGCATCAAGATCTGAATCACTCCTTAATGCACTCCTGCATTAAGTTGAGTTCCTGCAGCTAATTGTTTGTTGTATCAAATTCATAGAACGCTAACATCCATTTAATATAATCAAAACTTACCAGTAAACGTTAAAAGTGGAAGTGGGTGAACAAGATAGACCTAAGTAGAAATTTAAAGACTGTACTGTTTAAAGTTAAAAAGAAGGGAAGGTGAGACAGATGGTACGTGGATCCAGACCGGTGGTTTGACATGTAAATTACTCAAATTGCAATCCTAGCCAAGATTTTCCTGTGTCTTTTGGAAATAGCTTTCCTGTACAATTCTGCAAGCAGCCAAATGCATTTTCCCTAGAGAAAGAAGCCTACTTTGAAATGCCTAACAGGTTTAATGTGGGTATTTCACTTCTAACTGCTGTTCTACTGGTAGGAGGGTGTGGGGGAAACATGATTTAGCAGCGTTAGCTAAAAGTCTACAGACTAAGAAATCTGTCTAAGAAGTCGTCCCAAAGTAAAAACGAGCACATAGGATGTAAAACACAAGAGGCAGCAGCTCCAAAAGTGCCTGTGGTAATTAAAGTGCCAACAATCCCTTACAATTTTGGTGGAGAACTGAAAAGATATCCTTGAGCTTAAAAGGAGACATGATTTAAAGTGACAGGGAAATTTAGGCTTGATAGAACTCTGAAGAATTTAGAATAGATTTCCAAATAACAGTTTGGGAATGAAAACATTGAAGTTTCTCTGGCTGTTTATCCCTTAGCCTTGATATTTTTGAAATGGTAATGAGAGCTGCATAGATTTCTGACACTTCCAACTGTATATTAAACACAGATTGATAGATCAGCATCGGGTTTATTAGCACTGACATATGTTGTGAAATTTGATGTTTTGTAGCAGTGTCCTCACTGTAAGATATTTAAAAATTCCAATAAGGAATATAAAACGAAACAGTGCATAAAGAGAGCAAACTAGTGAGCTTGTATTCATGGGGTTAGTGCAGGAGAACGAAGCTGAAATACAAGATAATCCATTAATTTACTGAATAGAGCAGCAGGCTTGAAGAGCCAGTAACTGCCTCCTACTTGTTGCTCTTCTGTTTTCCCTTGTGGAAAATCAAGCAATTAAGTGGCCTCATACCACAAAATGTTCATCTACAATTACTATATGAAATAGATATTTTATCATTTATACCTTTCAATCCATTTTTGTGAATTTGTCTCATCAATTTTTTTGGTTTCCATCATCCTTATATTATCATTAAATCCCTCCTACCTTCCACCTTATCAGAGGACTTTTCTTTTATCCTTCCCTCCATTGCTCGTTCTGTGTCTCTGTACTTAAAGTCTCTTGTGTTATGTTTTGTAACTCAAAAATGTAAAACTAATTGAAAGAAAAATACAGAGCCATGGATAGCTCACTTACATTTAGTTTTTACCTTAGTGCGGCACACACTTACAACATGGTGCAATTGTGATGTACGCCATTCATGTAATTTGTACATAAACTTAATGAATTATGTAAATACCAAAGAATGCTTACTCAAAAATGACTTAAATATTAAATACCCTACACTCCTCCCTGCTTAGCTATAAATTCCAACTCAATATGGAATACATCACAACTTAGTAACTTATTGCTCTCTAGTCATGTAGTATACTGCATACATATATATAATATGTATATATGTTAAAATATATATATAATACAACTAAAATATAGACATACATTTTAAATTGTCCTATTCGGGCCTAAAGATACAGTCAGTGTGGAGGATTTCTTATTCTTGTGGGATTATGTCTTTTCTGACAAGGTGGGGTGGGGAGTGGTTGTCACTCTGCTTGGCAGGTGAGACGTGCCTGTGAACCAATCTCAGGTTTTGGGGCCTCCTTCGCGGTGTTTGTAGGAGTTGACTCTAGGACTACAGGAGGTGATTCTGACAGGTCTGGACACATTTCTCCTCCAGCAATTAACTCTGCTCTCCTCATCTCCAGATGATATCAGATGCAAACTCCACTGTGTGAGAGAGTGGTTCAATTCTGGCCTTAATCTTTCCCAGTGCTCACTTTTGATCACTGTTATAGTCCCTCACTATGACTGCTTGTCCAGGCGTGAAACATCAAACCTTTTTTTTGAGGAGCCAACAATTTGCTTGGGCTGTTTGTCATGCGTACTCCTTCTGAGACTGGGTTTGAGGAAATCCAAGCGTGAGCACAGTGGACGACCCAGGAACAGCGTAGCTAGTGAGTTGTTAGTTGTGGAGTGTGGAGGAAATTAGTGAGCTTCTGGTTGTCAGTTTCATTTTCACTAAGCCATTTGTAGATGGGTGGTACTGTGCAGATGTTCATTTTCAGGAGTGACTGAGATTGTCTAGCAACAAACTGGTCAATTGCTCAGTGCTCAGGGACACTAGTCCTTCAGAAGAGGCTTCTCAACACATCAACAGTGTGTGAGGCTGCAGTGGAGGCTACTGGGGAAACTTCAGGCCACCTTGTAGCTGCACCCACTACTACCAAGAAATTTGTACCACACGATTCCACTGCCAGAGCAATGCAAGCCATTCCCAGGGATAGTGAGATTCTGCTCTGGGCATTTTATGGATGTGTTGCCATCCTGAACAGCTGCTCGATCTGCTGATCTATCCCAGGCCATCAGACAAACCTTGGCTGCGCCTAGATGACCAGCATGCAGCTCCTCCAACACTTCAGCTCTCAGCTTGGATGGTACAACAACCCTCAATCCCCACATAAGGTAAAGTCTCTCAAGGGCACATTCATCCCCGGTGCTGGGAAAAATGGGATAACTGTAGTTTTTGCCGCACATTCCAGACATTTTGGGTTACCACTCAGAGAGTGTGGTTCTGATTTCCCTTTAGATCATCTCTGCCATAATAGAGAGATTTTTGATTTGCTCAGGGAGAATACATAAAGAGAAGTGACCTCTTTTGTAAATTTTCAGGTATTTCCTTTTCCGATGGTAAACAGGACAATCCATCAACACTTCCAGGAATAGTTGTCATCTTGAATTCAATCTTGTAATTTTGTCCTCCGAGAAACAAAACCCACCTCTGTTGTTGTGCTGCTGCTGTTGGTGGCATACCCTTCTGTGGATTGAAAATGGACGCTAATGGTTGATGATGATTAGCAATAAGGGTAAACTCTCTTCCATACAGGTACTGGTTTAGATGAATTACACCCCAAACCAGACTCAAGGCCTCTGTCAATCTGTGCATAATTTTTCTCTGCAGCAGTAATGACACATAATGCGAAGGCTATGGGGTGTTCATTTCCATTACTCATAATGTGACATGACTGTACCTGTACTATAAGTCGAGGTGTCACAGGCAAGTTCCACTGGATGATGTGGATTGTAATGTGAGTACATTCTCACTCCGATGTCACCATTTCCTTTACCTTTTCGAAAGCCACCTTACACTGCTTTCTCCATTGCCATTTCTTCCGAATCTGTAATAATGAGTTCAAGGGGTGGAGCACAGTGGCCAGCTTTGAGAGAATTCTGTCAATGCTAAAAGGGCCACAACTGTGACACGCCTTTTGGCCTTCGGGCATCCACCACTGTTTCAATTTTGTGTGTCAATTCTTGTGTGTCAATGGTGTGACTACTTTAAGTGATGCTTGGTTTAAAGAACTGATACTTGTTACATCATGCTCTGAGCCTATAATATAACCTATTTTTCACTGTTGAGAGATTTTGGAAATGTTCCTTGTCATCCTTACTGGTAACAATAATGTCATCCAGATAACACAGTGCCTGGGCAGCCTTGCAGCACCCAATCCATAGCTTTCTGCCAGAGTGCAGGTGCAGATGCTTCTCTAAAAATAAGCTTTTTATAGCGATAAAGCCTTTTATGAGTGTTGCTGCCAATCCAAACTGACCCCAGATAGTTTGGACTGGCAACAGCATTTCCTCCATGATTTCCATCAGCACAAGGCTGTGTGCTTAGCCACCTGCTCTATTCGCTTTACACTTATGACAGCGTGGCTAAGTACAGCTCCAATGCCATATTCAAGTTTGCTGACACCACTGTCACTGGCTGAATCAAATGTGGTGATGGATCAGCCTATGGGAGGTTGAACCTCTGGCAGAGTGTCGCCATAGCAACAACTTCTTAATGTTAGCAAGACCAAGAAGCTGATTATTGACTTAAAGAGAAGGGGACCAGAGGTCCATTCGCCAGTCCTCATTGGAGGATCAGAGGTGGAGAAGGTCAACAGCTTCAAATTCCTCCATGTTATTATTTCAGAGGACCTGTCCTGGGCAATGTAACTGCAATTACAAAAAAAGCACAGCAGCTCCTCTGCTTCCCTAGGAGTTGGCGAAGATTCGGGATGACATTTAAAACTTTGATGAACATCAATATATGTGTAGTGTAGAGTATCTTGACTGGCTGCATCACAGCCTAGTATGGAAACACCAAATGCCTTGAACATAAAATCCTACAAAAAGTAGTGGATAGAGCCTCGTTCACCTTGGGCAAACTCTCCCAATCATTGAGCACATCTACAGAAAACACTGTCACAGGAAAGCAGCATCCATCATCAGGGACCTCCTCCACCCAGGTCATGCTCTCTTCTCACTGCTATCATCAGAAAGAAGGTACAGGAGCCTTAGGACAACCACCACCATATTTGAGAACAGTTGTTACCCCTCAAACATCAGGATCTTAAACTCAAGGGGATAACTCACTCAAGTTCACTTGCCCCATCATTGAAACGTTCCCACAACTTATTGACTCACTTTTTAAGAACTCTTCATCTCATGTTTTCAATATTTTATTGTTGATTTAACTATTATTATTATTCCTTTTTTTGTGTTTTTCCAGTTTGATGTATTTTTGCACACTGGTTGAACGCACAAGTTGGTGTGGTCTTCCATTGATTCTGTTATGGTTATTTTTCTATGTAATTGTTGAGTATGCTGCACAAAAATCAATCTCAGGGTTGTATATGGTGAACATATATGTACTTTGAAAATAAAATTACTTTGAACTTTAAAACACTGTGGACTCTTCTTCCATCTCCATCTGTAGATAGGCCTCAGGTAAGTCCACTTCTCTGAAGTGTTTCCCTCTGGAAAGGTTTGCAAAGATATCTTCTATACTAGACAGAGGGTATTCATCTACTTTCAGTACTGGGTTAGTGGCTGTTGTGTTCTTTATATTCATACATACTGTGGGTTACTAATAAAGAACCATATTCTGGAAGAATAGACTTTTATTTAACAACAACCACAACGTGCTTACAATGCCATGTTTCTCGATCTTTCTATCATTCCTGTGCACGCTCAGAAATCTCTCCAATCACATTCTTACGCATCATATCACCACATCTTCCTTTCCTTAAAAAGAAAAAAAATTAGCAACATTGACCAGAGCAAATGTATAATTTAACATGTCTCTGTCAGTCCCTCTGGGGGTTTATGAACACGAGTAGATCTTCTAATTTCACACAGTTCTTGTTGACTGTCATATGTTGAAAGATTGGAGCGATTGGGCTTGTATACACTGGAATTTAGAAGAATGAGAGGGGATCTGATTGAAATATATAAGATTATTAAGGGATTGGACACGCTGGAGGCAGGAAGCATGCTCCCGCTGATGGGTGAGTCCAGAACTAGAGGCCACAGTTTAAGAATAAGGGGTAGGCCATTTAGAACAGAGATGCGGAAAAACTTTTTCACCCAGAGAGTGGTGGATACGTGGAATGCTCTGCCCCAGAAGGCAGTGGAGGCCAAGTCTCTGGATGCATTCAAGAGAGAGTTAGATAGAGCTCTTATAGATAGTGGGGTCAAGGGATATGGGGAGAGGGCAGGAATGGGGTACTGATTCTGTATGATCAGCCATGATCACAGTGAATGGTGGTGCTGGCTAGAAGGGCTGAATGGCCTACTCTTGCACCTACTGTCTATTGTCTATAGTGTTTTGTTATTTCCATGTTTTGTCTGGTCTGCATCAGTTAACTGAAACTCTGAAGTTGGCTCTTTCTTCAGGTCTTTACAATTTCTTAACACTGCTCCTTCTTCTGTTTGGACCATGTATGATCTGGGTTGTACTTTCAAATCTCTTACTATCTTTTCTTTCAGTTAGTCCTGATGAAGGGTCTCGGCCTGAAGCGTCGACAGTGCTTCTTCCTATAGATGCTGCCTGGCCTGCTGTGTTCCACCAGCATTTTGTATGTGTTGCTTGAATTTCCAGAATCTGCAGATTTCCTTGTATAATGCTGAACAATTCTTTTTCGATTTGGTCATACCTTGTTTCTGTATCAGATAATGAATGAGATGCATATGCCACTGGCAGCCATTCCTTATCATGTTTCATGTCACTGTCCCTAAGCCTGCTTGAGATGCATCACATGAGATCTTGTTGGGTCTCTCAGCATCATAGAATTTCAATGCAGGTTCTTTAGTGAGCACTTTCTTGAGATTTTGCCATGCCTTCTGTTCATGATTCCAGTTCCATTTGTTTTTCTTTTTTGTTAGCTGCCTCAATGGAGCAAGCTGTTCTGAAAGATTGGGTATGAATTTTCCCATGTAATTGACCATTCCCATAAACCTTTGAACATTCTTTTTTTACATTGCAGTCTTAGCATGTTCTCAATAGCAGAAACCTTCAATGGATCAGGACGCACAGCCTCTTTGCTGATGATATCACCCACAGAGGTAAGTTCAGTCACTCCTCACTGACATTTGTCTTTATTCAACTTCAGGTTTGCCTTGCGTGTTGCCTGTAAGACTTGTCTGAGTCTCACGCCGTGCTCTTGTTTAGATGATCCCCAAACAATAATATTGTCCATGGAAGTATCTCCGCCCTCAATGTGCTCATATAGCATTTGAATGGTTTATGGTACACTTCAGGAGCTGATGCAATTCCAAACGGAAGCCAAAGAAAACAGTATCTGGCAAAAGGAGTGTTAAAGGTACACAACTTTGAACTTGGTTCATCTAGTTTAAGTTGCCAGAATCCAGAGGATGCATCTAATTCACTAAAGTACTTTGCAAGCAAACTGTGACATACAAACTTTGTAATTTCTCTACAAGTAGGCAATTTGAAATGTTCTCTTTTAATGGCTTGATTCAAGTCTCTTGGATCTAAGCAAATCCTCAGTTTTCCATTTTTCTTATCAACAATGACAAGCGAATTGACCCATTCAGTCAGTTCATCAATTTTTTTTAAGACTCCTAGCCATTCCATTCTGTCAAGCTCTGTTTTCAGTTGATGATGTAATGCAAAAGGCACTTTTCGACATGGATGTACTACAGGTGGCACCGCGTTGTCAATTTTAATTGTGTGCTCTCCTGGAAGACAACCAAGCCCTTTGAACAAGTCCTCGTACTCTTTCAAGTCACTGTATTCTGATTCTGTGTCACTGTCCAGGACTAAGACTCTTTTCACAAAATTCAGTCTCTCACAGGCAGATAAACCCAGTATTGACAGTACATTCCTTGGCACCACCACAAATCAAAGCGGTGGTGCCAATCAAATCAAATCAAAAAATAATCAAATTGCCAATCAAATCAAATCAAAAAAATATTTTTGTGTGATTCTTTTGCCACACATGTTCCTTTAACTGGAATGTCTGCACCTGAATACCCAGTCACTTTTATATGTGTCTGATGTAACTTTGGTCTTGGCTTTAACGCATTAAACTCAGATTCTGCAAGAACATTTACTTGTGCTCCAGTATCAAGTTTAAACAGAATGTGTTTTGGTTCACTTGCAATGGAATAGTCCAGTCATTCTTACTTGGTTTTTTTTCACAAAGCACATCTATATAAAACTCCGCAAGTTCATTTTCTAACACTGCATTTACTTGTTTTATTTTCCTTCTACTTCTGCAACAGCATGAAAAATTATTACTTTTACCGCAGTCGTTGCACATTTTCCCATGTGCTGGACACAGTTTTGGCTGACGTTGCCGCCCATAGCGACCACATAGCTTTTTTCTCTCAGATGACATCTTCCTCTCTGTTGGTTTTGTTGTTGTTTTATTATTATTTTCTAATACGTTCACACTTAATCACACGTCTGTGTGGCAGCTCTCAGTGAAAAGTTCTTCAGCCTGTGACGTCACATTTTCCAAAGCTCTGCAGAGCATCAAAGCTTTTTCCAAGTCTAAGTCTTGTTCTCTTAACAATCTTTTTCTCAGACCATTATCCAGAATGCCACAAACAATTCTGTCTTTAATGAGAGAGTCTGTCAGTTCTCCAAACTCGCATGTTTTACTCCGGTGTCTCAACTCAGTAACATATTGATCAATAGTTTCACCAGCTTTCTGCGTACATGTAAAAAATTTGTACCACTCATATGTCACACTACGCTTCAGTATACAAAATGCTTCAAATTTGCCCATTATTGATTTTAACTTTAAATTATCTCCATTTTCAAAAATAAAATGATTATATACCTCAATTGTGTCGTCACCTATTACGTGGAGTAGAAACGCAGCTTTCATTTTTTCCATTTTTTTATCTGTATCGATCGCCAATAGAATTCAAAACATTGCTTAAATTTTCTCCAGTTCTCAGCTATGTTCCCAGACAATTGAAGTATTGGTGGAGGCTGCAAACTTTCCATTTGTAAAACTGTTAACAACACCAAAACAGATCAAACTTTTTTTTCAGAAAATTGTCTTCAATTTTCCTGTGTTAGGAAATGTATTATTCTTCCAGACCGACTTCTGACACCATGTTGTGTACTTTATATTCATACATACCGTGGGTTATTAATAAAGGATCATTTTCTGGAAGAATAGACTTTTATTTAACAACAACCACAATGTGCTTACAATGCCATGTTTCTCGATCTTTCTATCATTCCTATGCATGCTGAGAACTCTCTCCAGTCATGTTCTTAAACGTCTATCACCACAATGGTGATCTTAAAATTACCACAGATCCTGATAGACCCATTCTTCTCGGCCACTGGAACCACTGGCATTGCCCATGAGCTCCACTCAATCTCGAAAAGAATTCCTGCCATCTAGCTCACTGGCTACTTTATCACAGATGGTATAAGGGCTTTGTGAAACTTAAGTTTGGAATTTTCATTTAACTCTATTTTACCCTCAATATGTTTTCCAATGCCATGTTTGAACACTGCTGTGGCATCATTGAGTACCTTTCTTAATTTGCTTTCAGTTGACTTATTTGCAGGAGATGTGGCAATCAAGTTATAGTTCTCTCAGCAAATCACAGCCCCTCAATGTTGGCCCTCCTGTGTTTACCACATACAAGCCCAATGTGGCTTGTTGGTTGTTATATCATTGTTACAGATGTCGATCTCACAGGAGATATCTTTTCTCCAGTATAAGCTTTCAGTTGGATATTGACATGCTTAATTTGGTATCTTTGAAATGCCATTCAAACTCATTTTGTGGAATGACTGCAACAGCCAAGCCAGTGTCCAATTCCATTTTATTTAAATTGCCATTCATTTTTGGTGCAAGCCATATTGCTTGTCTATTGTTAGTTTTCACATTGTAATTCTCAAGACTGTTCTATGTCATTCTCATCATTATCAGATTTTTCCATGGACAGCATGCAGATTAATGTTATTTTTGAAAATGCAACTTGACTTTTTATCTTTTCCTCTTCCCTGTGCAGTCCATTTATTTTTGTCTCCCTGAAATGCTCTTTGTAAATATTCTACTCCATTGCATTTTCTACATGTTTCACCTTTAAACCTGCAATTGTCTCGTCTATGTGAGCTGCTTCCACAATGGCAACACAATTTGTTTGGCTAGGCAGGATTCTGTTTAAACCTTGCAATATAGTTCACGCTCATTTTCATGCCTGACTGCAACTCAATTGCTTCTCTGGCTGCTGCTTCAATTGAAACAGTGATTTCAATTGCTTCAGTTGTGCTACAGCAGGAGCCACTTTTGAATCATTCTTGTAAGATTCCACAAACAAAATGATCTCACAGTGCATAATTAAGACCTGACGATGCTCAATCTCTTCAATTCAGCCACACGTTCTGAAATGCACTCCCCTTCCTTTTGATTCCACCTATTAAACCTAAAACATTCAGCAATCAGCAATATTTTCAGTTCTATATGTTCTTGCATTACTTTCACAATATCAGCAAAACTCATTTCAGCCAGTTTGATTGGAGCAGTAAAGCTTCTAAGTAAACTATATGCCTTTCCACTATTACGGCCAGAAACACTGGCATTTGTTTTGCATTGGCTATTTTATTTGCATCAAAATATTGCCCAATTCATTCAGTATACAATATCCAGTTATCAGGTGTGCAATGGAATGCATCTATCTTTCTGATTTAACCAGCCATTTTTGCTTTTTTTAAAAAAATATTATTATTGTTTATGAACAGGTAAATTTTGTCCATTTTCTGCCTTTTTTTAACTTCTGAGAATATGTGCTGCTGTATTTTTTCTTAACTCTAGCATCTTTCCCCTCTTCCGAAGAAAAGGCATGCTATGCTTCAACAGGTTAGGTAGTCACCTCAGGTTTGTTTTTAAACTTAACTCATCACCACTGTTATGTTTCATAACTCCAAGAAAATAAAACTAACTGAAAGAAAAACACGGAGCCTGGGGTAACTCATTTACATTTAGTTTTTACTTTAACGAGAAATGTACGTAGAATGTGGTGCAATAATGATGCATGCCACTCATGCACTTCATATTTATAACCGTTTATGAATTGTGTAAACAAAGAATGCTTAAACAATATATTTATAACATTACTGAAACACTACATACACAACATTGTGTATCTATACATTTTATAGGTTCTGATGAAAGCTGAGTAAACTTTTTAAGTCTGTCTCTTCTATTCCAAAGCTGGAAATTTCACCAGCTGGGTTTTCAGTATGCACATTTGCCAGAACCCACAGTATTTTGGTTCCGTATGAAATACATACTTGCACCATAACATTCCCATTCTTAACACTACCCCCCCTTTTTCTAACCAGACATTCACAGTATTACTTCCACTGCAGTGCATTAGCATTTCTAAGTTTGATTAGTCCAAAAGAATTCCTGATCAACATTTCACCTCTCACCTGAGAGGTGGCTCATAAAATGATACTGGAGGAATTCAGTAGATCAGTCAGCATCTGTTGAGGTCAGCTGTCAATTTCTCTCCACAGATGCTGCCTGACTTGTTAAGTTCTTTCTGCTGCTTGATTTTTGCTCCAGGCTCCAGCATCTGTGGTCTCTCGTGTCCTAAATATGGCTCATTTGGTAACAGATTCTCAGTTAACACTTCAGCATACAGAAGTGAAGACATATACACCATTCACATTCCAAGCACTATCCACTTGATGAGGCTGAACAACCATCTTATTTGCAAGAAGAGGAGATGGTACATAGAACAGTTCAGCACAGGAACAGGCCTTTTGGTCCATTCTGCTGTGCCAATCTAAACAAATCAGTAATTAAATGCCTGATTAAACTAATCCTTTCTCCCACTCAAGATGCATATCCCTCCATTCTCTGCACATTCATGTACCTTTCTAAGAGCGCTTCAAATGCCTCTGTTGTGTTTCACTCCTGGCAGCACATTCCAGGCACAGGTTGGACCTTCTGCTTCCTTACAAGTACAATAGTTGGTGTGAAGCCAATTGTATGAAACCAGATTTGCAAGTTTGGTGAGTGGAGACAGAAGAGATTTTCTATTGGTAAGTAGGCTAACTATTTATTTATAAGACAAGACAGACATCAGATATTCAGTAATCCCTTCAAGCCAAACTTGATTGCAAATAAAGTAGTAAAACCAAACAGACACTAAACATGCACACAACTGCAAATACTTCTCTAAACTGTGCACCTAGGGTGCAGCACACCCCCACTGTTTACTGGTTCAGTGGCACCCTCGACTACCTCGTCCACAGTGATCCAGATCTGAGAAGAGGCTGTGTAGTTACTGGATTTAACCTCCACCAGTGCCATGACATCTTCAGTTACACAGCCGGTGGCGGGTGGCACCGCTCTGCTCTTTACACGGGCCAATCCTGGGGGAGCAGCTTTTGATGCCACCCCTTGAAAGGCAACACCATGACACTCAGCTGGCAGGCTAGATTAACCACTGTGGATGCCCCACTATAGTACACACAAATAGGCATCCATTAGTCTCGAGAGATCATGGATTTGCGCCTTGGAAAGTTTCCAGGACACAGGCCTGGGCAGGGTTTGTATGGGAGACCGGCAGTTGCCTATGCTGCAAGTCTCTCCACGCCACCAATGCTGTCTGAGGGAAGGGCAAGGGCCGATACAGCTTGGCACCAGTGTCGTCGCAGAGCAATGTGTGGTTAAGTGCCTTGCTCAAGGACACAACACACAGCCTTAGCTGAGGCTTGAACTAGCGACCTTCAGATCACTAGACCAATGCCTTAACCACTTGGCCACGCACCAACACACAAAACATAACATAATAATACCCAGGATGATCAACCCACCAGTAAATCAGTAGTCCACCAGCCTCCCCATGCTCCAAAAGACCACCAGTTTTCCCCGGGGAGTAGTAGTTATGGAGCTGGCCCCCTTCTTTCCTGATCTTATTTACTGACTGTTGGAAATGATCAGTGATCATTCGTCTGGGATGTAGTCCTGACCAATCAGACCATGGGTATCACCTGTCTCTACAAGCAGGTAGTCCAAGGCCATCTGATTTTGGGAGGCCATTATCCGAATGGCCATCATCTCAGCTGACACTTTAGTCAGTGCATCCTTTGTACGCTTGAGCCCTGTGGCCAGCATGTTGTCCAGCGTCTCCAGCACAGAGAATGTGCTTATCAGTTCCTGAGGTAGCATGGCCATAACATACAGGGGAAAGACCATCATCCAGAATATTTCTGTGGCCAACCCTCATGGGCAGTGTGGTCATCCAGACTATTAAGGAGGTATGTACAGTACTATCTATCCTGGGTAGTAGCAGATGTACCATCACGGGGGAAGCCACAGGTACGTCTAGGCACCACGTTACAGGTACGTACTGTTTAGTGTCCAGGGAGTGCCCACCTTCACAGCACTGTTCGGTTTTGACACAGTTGTCCCAGGATAATGCTCCTGCTTACACTTGCCTCTACTCTCTTAGAAGTTTGCCAAAATTTGGCATGTCATCCACAAAATTTGACAAACTTCAATAGATGTGTGGCAGAGAGTATATTGACTGGCTGCATCACAGCCTGGTATGAAAACACCAATTCCCTTGTATGGAAGAACCTACAAAAAGTACTGGGAACAGCCCAATCTATTACTGGTAAAGCTCTCCCCACCACCCAGCACATTTACATGGAGCACCTTGGTAGGAAAAGCAGCATCCATTATCAAAGACCCCCAGCATCCAGGTCATGCTCTCTTCTCCCTGCTGCCATCAGTAAGGAGGTACAAGAGCTTCAGGACCCACACCACCAAGTTCAGGAGCTGCTATTACCCCTCAACCATCTGGCTCTTGAACAAGACCGATAACTTCACTTACATACCCCATCACCGAACTGTCCCCACAAATGAAAAACAAGGGAGGAGATTGCCGGTCTGAAGAGATGAAGAGACGGGTGGTTAGCAAGAGTCGGCAAGCGATAAGTGCATCCAGGAAAGGAGGGTTGATTGGCAGATGGAAGAAAAATAATTAACGCAGAGTGCCAACAATGTGAACATAGCAGGTTTGGAACTAGTATTTTATAAAAGTAAACTCCCTGTAAAATATTGTCCTTAAAAATAAATATGTATTTACAATTTAGCCTTAAATATAAAGCGTCAGGTTTACTAACTCTGTAGTTTGCCCTGCACGTAAATAGATTCAGTAGCAAAACGCAAAACTTGCAGCTGCCACTTTTAGCAGAGGGAGGCGAGGAGAACAACACGGGCCGTTTGCGACACACGCTGCGATTTACGGCAGTAGGGCATCGTCATGGCAGGAGGTCGGATCTTCATCCAGAGCGACTGGGCACGGGCCTTGTGGTAATTCTAGAGTAGAATTGATACCAGATGATCAGTGAGTTCTTTTATGGAGACACAGACTCCTCTCTCCGCCGACAGGATTTTAATTGAGTTTTCGGTTTTTGTCCCAACAGGGAGAATGAGAGGGAAGCTTGGGTTTCCTGTAAAATTCCCGGTAAGCACTGAGAGACGGAGCTCAATCTGGCTTCAAATACATATCAAGACTCCACTGGTGACACTCCACTGGTTTGCAATCGCCTCCAACCCCTTTCTAAACAGCATGACGGGTAGAATTAGTAATAAAAATTTGCCTTCCAGAACCTGTCACTTTTTCTATTCAAGTGCAGACCTTTTCCCGCTTGTGACCTGAAGATTTTGAACAGATTGGTTTTGCCTCATGGTTAAACAGAATTATAAAACTGTCACTGAATTATTCTGCATGACAGCCATAATTTTAATCATAATCTTACCTGTCCATTTGCTGCCTTACTACCTCCCTACTTGGCTTCATCTGCTTATGTTTCACTCTTCTCACCAGCCTCTGTCTCAAAAAATTACTTCTCTTGCTCCAACTCCATCTGCCCATGATTCCACCCCACCCCCCCCACCTCAGCTAGTTCGACCTACCAGCCAGTCTCACTTCTCCCACCTCCTTGTACTAGAAGGAGGCAGGAGAATAGGGTGGGGGGTGGTGGAGATAATAATAAGTCACCCATGGTAGAGCACACTTGATGGTCTGAATGGCCAAATTCTACTCCTGTGTCTTGTCTTATGGCCATCTTCTGCCTATATCTCATGCATGATGAGAGTGTCGAGGGAAAATGGTATAAAGAGATGAGGTTTTGATGCAAGGTCTCAACCCGAAGTGCCTCCTCAGACATGGCTCGACCTACAGAGCTCTTCCAGCTGTTTGTTCATTGTTTCCAATTCCAGCATTTACAGTATATTGCCTCCCCCCCGAATCCTAATCCTTTTACATATGGAAATAGAAAATGAAGGTGTAAAGAAGTAACTGTGACCCTCCTGCATGTGTAGCTGATGGGGAACATTTACTCAGCCTGTGCCCACCTTCCAGCACACGGTGCATATACTTGTAGCACATTAGTGTGTTTCTCCAAATAGGTTTCAGAGATAATTAGGGTATTTTTGCTAGTCTGTGCTTATTGCTTCTCCTAATCATTACACAAATATTCTGTAGTAAATAGAATAATGGGTCATTATGGGAACATCCCATAAGAGGAGATTGTTCAGCCCATCTTGTCTGTGTTGTCCTTGACTCTTGGGCTCTTCTAATCTTTCTTGTCTGTACAGTTCGGAAAAGTCAAAGCTGTCTTGTTGTGTGCTATGTTTTCTTAACTTGCATTAAACTTCCTTGTTCCAACCTCTTGTTGCTTGCATCTATTATGTTTGCCACCTTCCCAGGCATCCACTGCTCCTCACCCCATATAACCTACATTGGCTATACCCTGTGGCTCAGATTTAAACATTTCATCTAACTGCCCTAATCCTTTCATGGTGTTATCTTCCCCTTCTCTGTAACCTCCATTTCTTCAGCATCCTACAAATTCTTTTTTTTTGTGAATCTGGTCTCTTGTTCCTCTACACTTCGGTTTGTCTGACTATTAGCAATCAAAACCCCCCCTTCCCCCGTACTTGAGCTACAGGTTTTCAAATGCTCTTCTTCTTCCTCTCCGCTTTAAGATACCACTTCATCCATGCTTTAGTCACTTATTCCAATATTTCCTTCGCTTGAGTCCAGGAAGATGTTCTACACTGAAGATTCTATATAAGAGCATATTTTTTATCCTTTGTGTATCTATTAAAATAAAACTAAAATTTATACTTAAGATGTTAGTGTCAGCTTGGAATGTTGCACTCTTAGGAGGTCAGTGCTTTGGCAAATTTAAATTAATATTTTGTCGACCTGTTGAGTGGCTTGGGTAGATATCATAGGTCCCAAGCTCCTGTTTGAGGAATTGAAAAGTGTATTCCCAACATTCAGAACAACATCGATTTTTTTTTTACCTTCACCAGAGCAAAATAATAAAGCCATAAATCAGTTATGGCTTGGATGAAGGCCATTCATCCATCTTGTCAGACCAGAGCTCTCACCAAAACAAATCATAACCCTTCCTTCATTGCATGTCAGTTTGCTTTTCTATAGTATACTTATCTAGTTTCATCTTGAAGGCTACAATGGAAAAAGCCTCCACATTTTTGTAAGAAGTGCATTTTAGATTCCAACGAAGTACTGCATATAAAAAGAATACGTTTCTCATGTTTTAATTCTTTCTTTTTGTGCAGTATCCTCTTCTCCTTTTATTCTGTATTGCGTCTCATTCTTCTTACTGAAATTCATCACTTCATTTTTTTTCTGCATTAAACTTCATCTGCCATGCATCTGCTTCTTTATATCCTACTGTAATCAAACTATATGGACTTTGCAGTTCACAATGCTGCCAAGTTATGTCAATCTGCAAATGTAAAGGAAATTGAAAGCCCAAATGATCAGACTCAGGAACAGCTTCTTTACAGACTTCTGAAACAATCACCTCTCTCTCACCTCCTTCTCAGAGCTGCTGCCACATACCCTTAATGTTACCCCTTCCATTATTGTTGCTTTAGCATTTCTCTTTGCCGTCCTTCAGTTTACATTCCTATGCTGTGCACCATTCCTTTGATTTGTGCTCATCACTGTGTTTTTTGTTCTATTTATTATTACCACGTTCACTTTACACTGTGAGCTTCACATGAGTGAGGATCTTTGCTGCAATAAACTAATCTGCATCTAAATATTGCCGCTCTCACCCCAAGCCTGGGTCACTAACGAACACAGCAAAGGCAGGAACACTGAGAACATTGCTTTGCATTTATCTCCCTTTTGCAAAACAACTATTCATCTCAACATTTTGTTGTCTATTACTTAGTCAACTTTGTACTCGTGCTATCACAGTCTCCTTTTTTACCACATACTTTGATTTTGGCACCTTACCCAAAGCTATGTGGGAATCCATTTTGACTCCTTTATCCTCCAAATCCATGCTGGTTTGTTTAATTAATCCTCTTTCCTCCCTGTGCCAGTTCAATGTTTCTAAAAAATTTCCAACTACCAAGATGAAATTGACAGACCTGCGATAGCTGGGCTAAGTTAACAAATTTCAAGGCACATGCCAGTGATAATAAATCTAATTCTGATTCTGATTTTCTTTGTCCTTTTTGAATAGGGGAATAACCTTCCCTTGCTATCCTCCAATACTTTGGCACCACTTAATGAGCTCTAGAAGATTATGGTCAATGCTCTCATGCTTTTCTCCTCTATTTTCCTCAAGATCCTAGGGTACATCCCTTGACTGCTTAAGTTCAATCAATATTTCTGATACCTCCGTGCTGAAAATTTTTAAAGTCTTAAGTTTCTCAACTGCTTCTTGCATTTTGTACTTTGGAAGCTTCCTTTTCCCCGGTGAAGACAGATGTAAAATACTCTTTTAGTACATTGTGCGTGCACATTCCTATTTTTGTTCTATTTCTATTCCTACAGAACTATTTATTTTGTCATTAGTCTTTCTCACATAGTCTCTTAACCTCTCTTATTTTAATTTTCTTTTCACTTTTAAGTCCTCTGTAATCAGCCAGTTTTGCAGAACTGTATGCAGGATTCAAACACTGGTTTGATCCGAGTATTCATGATTTGATCATGATTCTGTGACTTGCCCTGGATTGTCTATATAAAATGCAAAGGTATTAAGTAAAATAATAAAGAAGAGAAAATCTACAGATGCTGGAAATCTGAGGAATATACACAAAATGCTGAAGAAATTCAGCAGGCCAAGCAACATCTATGGAATAAAAGTACAGACAATGTTTCGGGCCAAAACCTGTCGGCAAGACTCAAGAAAAAAAGCTGAGGAATAGATTTGAAAGGTGGGGGGAGGGGAGAGAGAACCACCAGGTGATAGGTGAAACCTGGAAAGGGAGGAATGCAGTGAAGTGCTGGGAAGTTGATTATGAGATGAGAGAAAGAGAAAAGGGGATGGGAAATGTGTGTGTGGGGGGGGGGGGGGGGGTTGGGAGGCATAACTGAAGTTTGAGAAATAGGTCCCTGCAGGCTGTGTTCCTGATGATTCTACTCACTTACATTCAATCACTGGAGAATAAGGTGGATTACTTGTGTCTACGTCTGAACCAATGGGAGACGAGGGACTACTGCACACTGCACCTGACAGAAATGTGGCTCCAGAACCCCATTCCAGACTTAATCAGCCAGCTACAAGGCTTAATCCTTTTTGGCAGTATCTGCGCAGTAGGAGGGCCTGGTAATCTATTTCTGTATCTTGCCATGAAAACCCTATGGACAATTACCATAGGGTCGCCATGACTCAACAATAGTAACAATTTTATACCAACATATGTGGAGCATCATCTAATTCACAGGTGGTACTACAGTGGTTGGCCTCATCAGCAACGATGATGAGTCGGCATACAGAGAGGAGCTAGAGTAGCTTCTGAAATGGTGCAGGAACACCAACTGGAATCTCATTATGGACAAAAGAGATGATTGTGGTCTTCAGGAAGGCCCAGGTCAACCTATCCATTGCAAATCAATGACTCTGCCATGGTAAGAGTGAAGAGAACGAAGTTCCTTTGTGTGCTTATAATGGACGATCTGACCTTGACCCACAACACCTTCTCACTAATCAAGAAGGCACAACAACATCTGAGGTGTGCAAGGCTCCCGCCTCCATTCTAATAACTTTCTATAGGAGCACCATCTAGAGCAGGGGTTCCCAACCTGGGATCTACGGACCTCTCAATTAAAGGTGGGGATCTTTGGCATTAAAAAGGTTGGGAAACCCTGATCTAGAGTGTTCAGTATGGGTGCATCATTGTGTGGTATCAAAGCTGCAAGGCATCAGATCACATGACCCTACAGATGGTAGTGTAAACTGCCAAGAGGATCATTGGGCCTCCCTCCCCCTTATTTGTGACATTTACCAGGGTGGTTGCAGATTAAGGGTCTGCAGCATTGCTGAGGATACCTGCCAGCCATCCTACAATCTCTTTGGCCTGCTACCATCAGGAAGACGGTACAAAAGTATCAGGACTAGGACTGCTAGACTGGGTAACAGCTTGCTCCCTCAGCCTCTGAGACTAATGAATACCCTGCCACCACTAAGGTCTTATCACTAAGACTGAGCTATTCACTGTTCTGTTTACCTATGCTGCATATTACATGCATTTCAAATTATAATTTATTGTAATATTTTGGTTTATGCGCTGTGTGTGATAGATGTCTTGTGGGTGCTCCATGGTCTAGAGGAACTTTGTTTTGTTTGGTTGCGTAGATGTCCAGTCAAACAACAATAAACTTAAACTTATTTCAAGGCATTTAGAGCAAATGGAGTATTTTCTTATTCATTGTTTTAATGTGGGGAATATGGCTTGTAATGTGTATATAATAAGGTGATAATGTCTAGATAGGGTTTTAGAGATGAGCATTACCCATTGTACCAGAAGGATCTCCATTTTCAAAATGCTGTAATCTTTTCAGACAGTAAACAATAACTTATTTAATATCTCATCAAAAAGATTGCAATGTCAGACAATTGTTGGAAAGTTTATTTGCAAATGACTTTCCATAAAAATGAGGACTAAATGGCTTCTAATTACATTGAAGGGTTATGTAATTATTAGGTAATGTCCGTTTTTGATCATTTAGGAACAGCTACATTATACGGCTGTATAAAGTGCCAAGGGGTTGGCAAGGATAGCATTCCAGTAGTCACAGCTTCGGAAGGATTTGAAGTAACTGAAGTTACAAAGGTGAGATCCTTTTCTTTAACATCATTTTCTTTCATATTACCATTGGTGAAAATGAAGTGCATCAGACTGTGAATCACTCCATTTTTAAAACTCTGTTTTCTTCCCTTGCAGAAGAGTATTTTAATTTCCTGTCCAGATGGGAATACAGCCTCAAAATTTCTCATGCCTTATGCAGTCTTTTCTAGAATACACACCAAAAGTGTAAGTTCATATTTCTCTGAGATTCTGTCCGGTTGCATAAACTGAAGGATTTCCTAGAACAAAAACTGTCTTTACTTTGAGCCTATTTTGACTGTGATGTTCATTTGAAAAATTGCATATTTAAAAAATCTCATTGTAATTTTGTGTAATTAATACATGAGAGTCAATGGAACATGTTAACTTTTTTGATGAGCACCTCTTGTTCCAGTGTTAGCACTGGCTGAGGATTTTTTTTAAGATCGAGAATTCTGAAGTACCTGAGGAAAAAGATTAATGGGCCTAATAACATATAATTAGTTTAACATTTAAGTTTTTTTGGAGACTGAAATACAGTAAAGCTTTGATAATCTGGCTTACTAGGCACTTTGATAGTTCCGAACTAATTGGTGTTACTTCAATTAATAACCCAACATATTTTTAATTAACATTTTTAGGCATTGTATAGTCGAAAAACACATTTTTCAGTGAGCTCAAGGGAGCGGGGGTGAATCCAAGCCTAAAGGGGTACAGGGGTACAGGGGTAAAGGGTACAGGAAATAAAACCAGATGGAGTTTTAAAAAAGGGCAGGAACTGTGACCCTGGTGAATGACAGAGAACTTTGAGATCTTTTGAGCGAAAGAGGGCATGTGAACTGGACCTCCTGTTTGTCAGGGAACATGGGAATCATCAGCTGGTGAGCCAGATACTGAACTATCGGAATTTCCAAATAAATAGTCAATTAGTGGATGATTGTGGTTTCATTTATCCACCAATAAGATTGGTTTGTACCTTTTCTACTAATTGTTACAATAGTTCACAAACCCTTTTTTGACATTCAAGCCCACATTAGGCTTGGATGTAGTAGATATCTTATTCATGTGTAATAGGAAGTGAAGTTATTTCAGTATTTGGCTGATGTGATACGTTTTTTGAGATCTTTCACCTGCCACAAATCTAGGGTAAAGAAGTTCCTCAACAAAACTGTTCAAACTATACTAATGGGAATGTAGTCTCAACTAATGGTGTTATTGCACCAAATTTTATGTTTTATTTATCTACTATAACACTCATTAGTTCATATTAATTTAGTTAATTTTTCCAGTGCCAAGCTACTGATTGCATTTTAGAGAGATGACTCTACAATTTAATCACTATTTTATTGCATGGGCCCGAAAATGAACTCCCAGTTGTTGCAAGAAGAGAGAATGTTCCAAAAATTGGTATGCAAAATTTCATTTCACAAAATAATACATTTTTATCACATAGCAGCTACTGAAAAGTGTCAAATAAAATATATATTTTTTTAATAATTGAAGTACAAAGTGCACTTATTATCTAAGTACATATGCAGTATACAACCCTGAGATTTGTTTTCCCAAAGACAACCACAAAACAAATAAACAGCATGGAATCTGTTCTAAGAAAACATCAAACACCCAATGAGCCAGAAAAGAGAGCAAATAACACACAGAATATTAAACATCAAACCTCAGAGTCCTTCATAATTATGATGAGATTTGCAATTACATAAACTTTCTCCACATAAAGCTACAACTAAATAACTTTAAAACATTGAAAGAAGATTTTTAGTTCATCCAGACTTTCATCCTTCCTGAAATTTTCTCCTCTTGCCTGTGAAGTATGTCACTTTCCGCTATATTGGTGTTTCATAGGTTACAGCCATTCTGCCTAGTCCATATGCCAATTATTTTGCTGTGGGTCTGTTCCAACTTCATAGTTATATCATTGGATATAGATTTCTAGCTATTCTTCGAAGCTTGGTGAGTGGACACCATCTCATGTGTACCAACCCAGTCATATTTCCTTCACATTTTCTAATATCAGGTGACGAGAGCAAGAAGTGCTCATAACGTACCACTGCTGGAAATTGTGCTGTGTTTTATGGCAGAATGAGCATACATTCAATTGACACTTTGTTAGGTACCACCTGAGCCTTAATTGGCCACTGACTGTATTTCTTTATGTTTGTGTTCTGCAGCTGTAGCCCATCCACTTCAAAGTCTGATGTGTTGTGCATTCAGAGATGCTCTTCTGCACACTGCTATCGTAGTATGTGGTTACTTGAGTTACTGTCACCTATCTGACAGCTTGAACTAGACTAGCCATTCTCTGACCTCTCTCATTAACAAGGCGGTTTCACCCACAGAACTTCCATTCACTCGATGATTTTTGTTTTTTGTGCCATTCTCTGTCAATTCTAGAGACCATTGTGTGTGAAAATCCCAGGAGATCAGCAGTTTCTGAGATAAAATTCAAAGTTCAAAGAAAATTTATTATCGAAGTACATATATGTCATCATATACAACACCAAGATTCTTTTTCTTGCAGGCATTCTCAATAAATGCAGTATCCTTAATAGAATCAATGAAATACCATACCAACAGGGCTAGTGTGCAAAAGACAGAAAACTAAAATGAGGATAAAAAGGAAATAATGATAAGCAGAAATAAATATCGAGAACTTGAGATAAAGAGTCCTTGAAAGTGAGTCCATAGGTTGTGGGAACAGTTCACTGATGGGGCAAGTGAATTTGAATGAAATTATCCCCTCTGGTTCAGGAGCCTGACAGTTGAAAGGTAATTACTGTTCTTGAAGCTGGTAGTGTGGGTCCTGTACGTTCTAACTGATGGCAGCAGCAAGAGGAAGGCACGACCTGAGTGGTGGGGGTTCCTGATAGTGGATGCTGTTTTCCTGTGACTAAGCCATATCCACTACTTGTTGCAGGATTTTCCATTCAGGAGTATTGGTGTTCCATACCAGTATGTGCTGTGACATGTCAATTATACTCTCCAGCACATATTCATAGAATTTATTCAAAGTTACGGATGTCACGCTCAATCTTTGCAAACTCCCAAGGAAGTAGAGGCACTGCTGTGCTTTCTTTGTAATTGCATTTATGTGTAGGACCCAGAACAGGTCCTCTGAACACTCTAACATGGAGGAATTTAAATTTGCTGACTCGCTCTACCTCTGATCCCGTGATGAGGACTGGCTCATGGACCTCCAGTTTCCTCCTCCTGAAGTCAATAATCAGCTCTTGGCCTTGTTGACACTGAGTGAGAGGTTGTTGTTATGGCATCACTCAGCCAGATTTTCAATCTTCCCCCTGAAATGGTGAATTGTCACCACCTTTGATTCGGCCTATGACAGTGGTGTCATCAGCATATTTAAGTATGGCATTGGATCTGTGCTTAACCACACAGTCATAAGTGTAAAGCACAAGGAGGTATTGAGGCCGAGGTCTTGAAGCTTATTGGTTAGTTTTGTGGGGAATGATAATATTGAATTCTGAGCTGTAGTTGATAAAGAGCATCTTGATTTATGCATCCTTGCTGTCTAGATGTTCTAGGGTTGAGTGAAGAGCCAATGAAATGGCATCTGCTGTGGACCTGTTGTGCTGTTAAGCAAATTGGAGTGGATCCAAGTTGCTTCTCGGCAGGAGATGATGTGTTTCATCTCCAACCTCTCAAATTACTGAATGATAGTCATTGAGGCAGGTTACTGCGTTCTTCTGAGGCAATGGTTTAATTGAAGCCTACTTAAAGCAAGTGTGTACCTCAGACTACCATAGCAAGAGGTTAAAGATCTCAGTGAACATTCAGCACAGATTTTTTAGTACTTGGCCAGGTATCCCACCTGGGCTGATGCTTTCCATAGATTCACTCTCCTGAAGGTTGCTCTCATGTCGGACTCAGAGACTGAAATCACTGGATCATTGGGGGCTGTGGGGGTTCGTAATGGTCTCAAATCACCTCATCTGGCACCAACCATCATTCCATGGTCAAAGTCACTTAGGTCACACTTCTTGCCATTCTGCTGTTTGGTCTGAACAGCAGCTGAACCTCATGACCATGTCTGCATGCTTTTATGCATTGAGTTGTTGCCACATGATTGGCCAATATTTGCATTGACAAGCAGGTGTACCTAATTAAGTGGCTATTGAGTGTATACACGGACTCATAAGCAAACAAAACTGATTTGAGGCAGAGGTATTGCTTTGTTTTTTCCCACATGTCAATTCTCTTACCCTCTGCCACCCTACTTCAGTACTATTGCTAAGACCGCTAATCCAAATGAATAGAACGTTTAATTGATATGCATTCATAGTTTCTATTAAATAGTTTCAATTAGTTGTGTATATTATGAAATTGTAATGTTACAAATGTTAAGAGTTATAAATTAAGTTGCGAGTGGCTGTGGAAATCTGATTTTGCAGTTTGTTTAAACTGCTTTTTGTCATACCTTGTGTGTGTTTCAAAAATACTGGGTATTTTGTTAGATTTAAGCATAACATTGATTCTTCTAACCTTGCATCTAGATAACCAGCATGGATATATCCAGTGGTGGGGGTCTGGGGGTATCTTGCAGTACAGATGGAACCATGAGAGTCTGGCAGGCCAACAATGGTGAAATGAGGGTTAGTGCCTATTTAATTCCTTTTCAGCTTTTAGTAAGAAAGAATTTACTGTAAATTCACAAAAGTATCAGTTTTCCATTTCTTTACATTTACCTTCTGCTGGTCTAAGTGGTAAACATTATTTGGGTCAAAGACCGTCTTCAGCGGTTTCCTTTGTGACTGATTGACCTTTTTACTCTGAGTTGACTTTTGAATTGCATTAAAACATCATAGTAAACTGAATGTGCATTGTTTTTAACTGCAAGGACTTTAAGAGATTTTCTACTTAGTAATTTTTACTTTGTAAAGTCAACAGCAGTTAACCCAGGGGAGATCACAAAGCCATAATGCCATCAAAAATTTCCAGTAACCTTATAAGTGAGGAAGTTACTGCTGAATCGATTTCTAACCATTGTAATGAAATCTTGGAGTAAGATTATTTTCATATGATCATTCTGATGTAGGTAATAAAGTTTGTTAAATCTGATCCCTATTGTGCAGGTAATTTCGTTACATTTTGCTGTGTTTGTTCCAGATTGTAGTGTGAATGCAGGGCAAGATGCTTCATCAGTTACATAACTATACCAAAGATCTGGAGTATTAAAATGTAATCATTATAAACATATCAATAAATCATGAGATGTTGATGTCTTGCAAGTAATAATTCAAAGTAATGATTCAAAGAAAGAATTTGAAATTGAAAATAATATTTGCATTTCTAATCATTTATGAATTGTTAATTTCTAGAGAGAACTGGTTGGCCACGTATATGATGTGAACACTTGTAGATTTTTTCCATCTGGTGTTGTCGTTCTAAGTGGAGGAATGGATGCTCAGTTAAAGATCTGGTCTGTTGAAGATGGAACTTGTTCTGTAACTTTAACTGGGCACAAAGGAGGTATGTAGAGTTGATAACAAGTTTTCTGTACAAATGCAAGGGCAAATGATAGACGAAAATGGATTCTGAAGAAAACTTTCCTGACAGATTATTGTAAACATCACTACAAGACTAGATTGTTGAATTAATTGGCTCCATGAAGATTTACAGTGTTTAAGTTATTGAGTAAAATATTCTACAAGTTGAAAACAATATTGTTATCCATATTGCAGGTATCTTTGAAAATTTTAAAAAAAGCTATTGCTAGTAACTAAAATATAAATAGAAAATAAGGGGGAAAATTTGGTAGTTATAGCAGCATCTGAGTGTCTTTGGCCTAAAGCATCAACCCTATACCTCAGCTCATGCCTGGCCTGCTACGTATTTCCCAACGTCCTCTAATTTTATTGCAATTATCTTTGTTTTTTTTTTATGTTGACCCCAAAACTAAGGCTCCATGGTTGCGTAGCAGTTAGAGCGACACTCTTACAGCTTGGGGCCATTCCTTGGAGTTCGGAGTTCAGTTCCAGTGTCACCTGTAAGGAGTTTGTACATTCTTCCTTTGACCACGTGGGTTTCTTCCGGATGCTCCGGTTCTCACACAATCAAAAGATGTACTGGTTAGTAGGTAATTGGTCATTGTAAAGTTGTCCTGTGATTAGGCTAAGGTTAAATAAAAACATAGAAACCTACAGCACAATACAGGCACTTCGGCCCACAAAACTGTGCTGAACATGTCCTTACCTTAGAACTACCTAGGCTTACCCGTAGCCCTTAATTTTTCTAAGCTCCATGTACCTATCCAGGGATCTCTTAAAAGACCTTATCGTTTCTGCCGCTGGCAGCCCATTCCATGTACTCACCACTCTCTGCGTTTTAAAAAAAACAACAACTTGCCCCTAACATCACTGTACCTACTTCCAAGCACCTTAAAATTATGCCTTCTCATGCTAGCCATTTCAGCCCCGGGAAAAAGCACCTGACTATCCACATGATCAATGCCTCTCATTATCTTGTACACCTCTATCTAAAGTCACCTCTCATCCTCCAAGGAGAAAAGGCTGAGTTCACTCAACCTTTTCTCATAAGGCGTGCTCCCCAATCCAGGCAACATCCTTTTAAATCTCCTCTGCACCCTTTCTATGGTTCCCACGTTGTTCCTGTAGTGAGGCAACCAGAACTGAGCACAGTACTCCAAGTGGGGTCTGACCAGGGTCCTACATAGCTGCAACATTACTTCTCAGCTCTTAAACTCAATCCCACGGTTGATGAAGGCCAATGCACCGTTTGCCTTTTTAATCACAGAGTCAACCTGAATAGCAGCTTTGAGTGTCCTATGGACTTGGACCCCAAGATCCCTCTGATCCTCCACACAGCCAAGAGTCTTACCATTAATGCTATATTCTGTCATCATATTTACCCACCAAAATGAACCACCTCATACTTATCTGGGTTGAACTCCACCTGCCACTTCTCAGCCCAGTTTTGCATCCTATCAATGTCCAGGTGTAACTTCTGACAGTCCTCCACACTATCCACAACATCTCCAACCTTTGTGTCATCAGCAAACTTACTAACCCATCCCTCCACTTCCTCATCCAGGTCATTTATAAAAATCATGAAGAGTAGGGGGTCCCAGAACTGAGACACTCCACTGGTCACCGGCCTCCATGCAGAATGTGACCCATCCATAACCACTCTTTGCCTTCTGTGGGTAAGCCATTTCTGGATCCACAAAGCAATGTCCTCTTGGATCCCATGTCTCCTTACTTTCTCAATAAGCCTTGCATAAAAGTACCTTGTCAAATGCTGGTGGATTGCTGGGCAACACAGCTCATTGGGCTAGAAGGGCCTGTTGTGCACTGTATCTCTACATAAAATAAGTAAAATTAAAGAAAATAAAGCTGCTCTGAAACAGATCAATAAATAATGAAACAAACCCATTAAGGGCTTGGGCTTATGAATAACTTAAAGTTAACTTGTGTTCTTGCATTTTAATATTATGAAGTTTTTTTTAAAAACCTCCATTGCAAGCAGCTTACTTATGCAGAAGTGACTTCTTAAAAAAAAATCAATAAATCAGTATATGTTTTCTGAAAGCAAAATGAAAGTTGTTAACTGTAAAACTTTGAAAGTACCCACGCTGGAGAGAGAAATGCCAAAAGGAGAGTTAAACCAAGAAAACTGTAAGAGTCATCCTTGCTGCTTTGCAGTTCTGCCCTATGACCTGCAGTCATTCTTTTCTGTTTGCAATAATGAGCAGATCTTGACACCTTTGTACACCAATGAGTGGCTTTGTTGGAGATATACTGCTGCTATTCTGTGTTTGCCAAAACAAAACACAATAATTCATTGCATTTAATGTTTTAAGACTATGTAAATATTTCTTTAGCAAGGTATCTCGATTGTGCATTCATTTGTTTTGTTAATTGAACCCACAGTTTTATAGTTTTAATTTTCTACCTGCGCCTGCTCCACTGGATCTAACTACCCTCCATCCTCCTCCTCACGTATTTTCTCTTTGCACCTACCAGCTCCTGCCTGACTACTATCTCTCATCTCTTTTATATTGGCTGTTGAAACGACCCAAAATGTAACCGACAACAGCTGACCGCCCCCACCTCCCCAGAAAAGAGTCAGTAACATCATGAAGGAACCCTCCACCCTGCTCATGGAGTGTTTACCCACTGCCATCAGGGAGAAGACTATGTAGCATCCTTGCCAGGACCATCAGACTCAGAAACAGTTACTTTACCCTAAGCAGTAAGGCTAATCAACACCACCCCCCCACCACCACCACTTTATCATTTCGGCTCAGAGTCACCTTATGTTCAGACACTCCTGTGTCTAACGTCACTTTATGGACATACAAATAATCTATGTATATAGGTTATCTTATTTCTTTATATTTATTGTGTTTTTTTATCTTTATCTTAGTGTTCTTTGTGTTCTACCGGATCTAGAGTAACAATTATTTTGTCACTTTAAACTTCTGTACTGGAATTGACATTAGACAACCTTGAATTTTGAATCAATGCTCTGCCAGTCACAATACATGGTCTCAACCCAAAACATTAACTATCCCTTGTTTCCAGAGAAGCTGCCTGACTTGCTGAGTTCCTCTAGCAGTTTTGTTTTGTTTTCTCTATGTGTTTGTTCTCAATCCTATTCAAAAACAGATTTTTACTTAAGGCTGTGAAAACATAAAAACCAAAAAAAAAAGAAAGTAGTTACTAACTGCAGGTAATTTCAACTTTAAAATTCTGTTGAAGGAGATGAGAAGTTTCACAAGTTATTTTTGCTCCTAAAAATTGAATCGGTTACTCAATTCTTAAAATACTTTAGTTTGCAGATTGTATGAATTGAGAGGAAGATGCTTGTTTATGGTGTGTTTCTTTTTAAACAGGTATTCTTGATACAGCAATTGTAGAACGTGGAAGAAATGTTATCTCAGCCTCTAGGGATGGAACAGCAAGACTATGGGACTGTGGCATGTCCACCTGTCTTGCAGTTCTAACAGACTGTGGGACTCCAATTAATGGATGTTCAGTTGGGATTGCTGAAAACACATTGAATTTGGGTTCTCCTATGCATCAAATAAGTAAGTAAACTGTTCAGATAGATTCTTGCAAGTTCCTCTAAAGTTGGAGTTTGTTCTGTAAATTATTGAAGTACACAGGCCAGGAAAGTCCTTGTTTTAGTCTCCAGTTGCACATCAAACCATATAATAAGGCAAAGGTGAAGATGTAATAACTACTTCTGGAAAGCATTTGTTTGGTTAGAGGAGAGATTATTAGTTTTAGGGTCGTAGAGAAGTACAGCACAAAAACAGGCTCATCTGGTCCATGCCAAAACATTTCAACAACCTATTCCACTGTACTGGGACCATAGCCCTCCAAATTCCTACTAACCATGTACCTATCCAAACTTCTTTCAAATGTTGAAATTAAGCTCGCATGGACCACATGCTGCTGGCTTATTTCACACTCTCGTGACACTCTGAGTGAAGAAGTTTCCTCTTATGTTCCCCTTAACCTTTTCACCTTTCACTCTTAAGCCGTCACATCTGGTTATAGTTCCACTTGGCAGTGAAAAAAGCCTGCTTGCATTTACCCTGTCTGTACCCCTCATAATTCCTCTATCAAATTTCCTCTCAATCTTCTACGTTCTAAAGAATACAGTACTCTCCCATTCATTCTTTCCTTATAACTCAAGTCCTCCAGACCTGACAATATCCTTGTAAATTTTCTCTGCGTTCTTTCAAACTTATTTACATCTTTCCTGTAGGTAGGTGACCAAAACAGCCCACAATACTCAAATTAGGCCTCCCCAACATCTTATACAGCTTCAACATAACATCCCATCTTCTGTACTCAATACATTGATTTATGAAAGCCATTGTGCCAAAAGCTTTCTTTATAACCCTAACTACTTGTGATGCCACTTTCAATGAAATTATATACCTATAATCCCAGATCCCTTTGTTCTATCACACTCCTCAGTGCCCTACCAATCACTGTTTGGTGTGGTTGGTCCTACCAAAGTAAAAAAAAAGCTCACATTTGTCTGCATTAAATTTCATCTGCCATTTTTCAGCCCATTTTCCATCTGATGCAGATCCTTTCACAAGCCATGATAGCTTTCCTCACTATCCACTATACCTCAAATCTTGGTGTCATCTGCTTATTTGCTGATCCAATTAATCACATGATCATCCAGATCATTGATACATATATATGGTACTTCATACGTCCTCGGGGTTGCGTTGCCGATGGCCGTTGGCGGGGCCGTCTTAATACGCTCGGCAGAGGATGGTGCTCAGAGAAGCTGTGCAGGAGGGGATGGTCGTCGGCTCGGAGCTTCGACGGACTCAGGTCGCTTTCGGTGTGTGCTGCGTCTGCGAGGCTGGTTTCGACGGAGCTTCCATTGTGTGCTGCGTCTGCGAGGCTGAGTCGGGCGGCACCTTAGAAGTCCGTAGCTGGAGTAATCCCTTCTGCCACCGGCATGGGATGGCGAGTCTGTCAGTCCCCTGGGGACTTGTGGAAACTGTGGTGATTTCTTTTGAACTTACAGTCCTTTAACATCTTGGACTATTTTTACTGTGCCCATAGTCTGTATTTTATCAATTATGTTATTGTTTGCACTGTTGTAACTATATGTTGTAATTATGTGGTTTTGTGCATGTCTTGTAGCTTTAGTTTTTGGTCTTGTTTTTGTCTGGTGGATTTGGAGCTGCTCTCCGGGGAACGCGCTAGACGGTAGTGCAATATTAATACGCAGCAGCCTCTCCGGACTCTGGATTGGGGATTGCCAAACATTATGTGGATTTTCTGGTGCAGTCTGTTTTGTCATATGCTTTTGTGATATCATTCTGGGGAAACGTCGTCTCATTTTTTAACTGCATTGCATTTGTGGTTTCTAAATGACAATAAACTGTATCTGAATCTGAATATGGCAAACAACAAACGACCCATCGCCGAACCTGTGGCACACCATTATTCACAGACCTCCAGTGAAAGAGGCAATCCTACGCTACCAATTTCTGGCTTCTCCCACAAAGCCAATGTCTAATCCATTTTACTACCTCGTCCTGAATACTGAGCAACTGAACCCTCTTGATCAGCCTCCCATGTGTGACCTTGTCAATTGCCTTACTGAAGTCCATGTAGACAATATCCATTGCCTTGTCTTCATCCACTTCCCTGCTAACTTCCTCAAAAAATTCTTAAGATTTGATAGACATGACCTACCACACATGAAGCCATGCTAACTATCCTTAATCAGTCCATGTCTATCCACATATTTATATGTCCGGACCCTTAGAATACCTTCCAACAACTTTCCCACAACGATTGTCAGACTCACTATAACCAGAGAGCTGTGCCCGTCCCATGACAGCACTGCCCTGACCTGGTCGGAGGTCACACCACCTGCCAGTCAACATTTTGCCCCTCCCAACTAATCAATGCACACTTAACCATTGGCCACCTTAATTGGATTAACCAGTCTAGCACCAAGCTGTTGGCCCCCTGACCTATAAAGGGTGTTACATGTGCTTGGCTGGCTCTCTTTTGCCATCCTCAAGGGACCACCCTGATTCACTCCAGGCTGAAAACAGCAGAACAGCGCTGGAGACACGTGGTAAGGTGTGCATTGAATAGGGTTGTGGGAGTGTTTATTGTTGTCCCTTTAGCAAAGAGCCGTGCCTGCCCATAGCCGGGGGGGGGGGGGGGGGGCAAATATTGTAGTTACTTTTCCCTTGCTTGTATGTGTACCTGTACTACGTTCCCACACCGTTCTCCCGTGTATTGTACTGCAGACCGGACTTTTCCCACACTCCTCCATTCTAAGCACATTTGTATGAATACTGTAGCCGCTTGTGTTGTTCCCAAGCTTTATCTCCCCTTGTAAGTAAACTCCTCATTATTAAAACAGTGTGTCCTGAGCTCTTGCCTGTGAAACCCAAAGAATCTTTCTCATTTCCATCACAACACTCACTAGCCTATAATTTCTTGGTTTCTGAGCCTTTTTTTAAACAGTGGAACATCATTGGCTATCCTCCAGTCCTCTGGTACTTCTCCTGTCGCTAAGGATGTTTTAAATATCTCTGCTAGGGCCCTGGCATTTTCTGCACGCCTCCTGTAGGGTCTGAGGGAACACCTTTTCAGGTCCTGGGGATTTATCCACACTGATTTGACTCAGGGTAGCCAACAGCTCCTCCTCTGTAATCTATATAGGGTCCATGAAGTTGATGCCACTTTTCTTCACCTGTATAGACTCTGCATCCATCTCCCGAGTAAATACAGACGCAAAGAATACATTTAAGATCTCCTGCATCTGCTTTGGCTGCACACTTGGATTACCATTCGGGTCTTCCAGCGGACCAATTTTGTCCTATGCAATCCTTTTGCTCTTAACATACCTGTACCATCCTTCAGGATTCTCCTTCACCTTGCCTGCTAGAGCAGCTTCATGCCTTTTTTTTTAGCCTTCTTGATTTATTTCTTGAATTCCATAAGCACCTCATTTGTTCCTACTTGCCCATATCTGCTATACACCTCCTTTTTCCTCTTTACTAGGGCCTCAATATCTCTTGAAAACCGAGGTTCGCTATATTTGTTATCTTTACCTTTTATTCTGACGGGCACATACAAGCTTTGTACTCTCAAAATTTCATTTTTGAAGGCTTCTCACTTTCCAAATACACCTTTGCCAGAAAATAGCCTGTCCCAATTCACACTTGCAAGATCATTTCTGATACTAGCTTTTACTAACTTAATAAATCATACTTTTCTGAGTTGAGCCAAAATTCATAAAGACTATAGCATAGCTATCATCTGTGCAATGGAAGATTTAGAATTTTAAAGACTAGAATTACATTACTTGCCTTCATCTGGTTGAATGTTAACTCTGAAACTCCTTACCCCATAGTACCCCACCCCCCTCTTCTCCATCTCTTCTTTCATCGTCCACCTGCTAACCAACCACCCTCTTTACCTGCCTCTTTCGTTGGTAAGTTGATGGAAAAGATCCTGAGAGGCAGGATTTATGAACATTTGAAGAGGCATAACATGATTAGAAATTGTCAGCATGGCTTTGTCAAAGCCAGGTCATGCCTTACAAGCCTGATTGAATTTTTTGAGGATGTGAATTAACACATTGATGAAGGTAGAGCAGTAGATGTAGTGTATATGGATTTCAGCAAGGCATTTGATAAGGTACCCCATGCAAGGCTAATTGAAAAAGTAAGGAGGCGTGGGATCCAAGGGGATATTGCTTTGTGGATCCAGAATTGGCTTGCCCACAGAAGGCAAGAGGTGATTATAAACAGGTCATATTCTGCGTGGAGGTCTGTGACCAGTGGTGTGCCTCAGGGATCTGTTCTGGGATCCCTTCGTGAATTTTATAAATGACCTGGATGAGGAAGTGGAGGAATGGGTTAGTAAATTTGCTGATGACACAAAGGTTGGGGGTGTTGTGGATAGTGTGGAAGGCTGTCAGAGGTTACAGTGGGACATTGATAGGATGTAAAACTGGGCTGAAAAGTGGCAGATGAAGTTCAACCCAGATAAGTGTGAGGTGGTTCATTTTGGTAGGTCAAATATGATGGTCAAATATAGTATTAATGGTAAGACTCTTGGCAATGTGGAGGATCAGAGGGATCTTGGGGTCTGAGTCCATAGGACACTCAAAGCTGCTGCGCAGATTGACTGTGTGGTTAAGAAGGCATACGGTGCACTGGCCTTCATCAACCGTGGGATTGAGTTTAGGAGCCAAGAGGTAATGTTGCAGCAATATAGGACCCTGGTCAGACCCCACTTGGAGCACTGTGCTCATTTCTGGTCGCCTCAGTATAGGAAGGATGTGGATACTATAGAAAGGGTGCAGAGGAGATTTACAAGGATGTTACCTGGATTGGGGAGCATACCTTATGAGAATAGGTTGAGTGAATTCAGGCTTTTCTCCTTGGAGCAACAGAGGATGAGAGGTGACCTGTTAGAGGTGCACAAGATGATTAGAGGTATTGATCGTGTGGATAATCAGAGGCTTTTTCCCAGGGCTGAAATGGCTAACATGAGAGAGCACAGTTTTAAGATGCGTGGAAGTGGGTACAGAGGAGATGTCAGGAGTAAGCTTAAGCTTTTTACGCAGAGAGTAATGAGTGCATGGAATGGGCTGCTGGTGTCAGTGGTGGAGGTGGATATGATAGGATCTTTTAAGAGACTCCTGGATAGGTACATGAAGCTTAGTAAAATAGAAGGCTATGGGTGACCCTAGGTAATTTCTAAAGTAAGTACATGTTCGGCACAGCCTGTATTGTGCTGTAGGTTTTCTATGTTTTGTCCCCTCCCACTCCCCTTTCTTTATTTCCTTCTATTAAGAAAAACATATAGTATGTAATTAGACATCAGCACTACTTATTGACTGCCTTGGCTCACAACCATTTTCAAATAACTACTCCTTTGAAGCATTTTGCATTTATACTGCAATCTAAATACAGGTTGTTGTGCTTCATCACTGAAATAATGGTGCCATTCTTTTTGTGTTTCCACAGGGGGAGTCCCTGTGAATATCCACTCTCCAGTTTTATTACATCTGCTAGTGGGAGTTTGCAGTAGTCATTAAGATTTAGTGAAAATTTCAAATTAGTTGCTTATAAATGAGCACTAGTTTGTTTTTGTAGAATGATAGGTGCAGTTAAGTGTAAAATGCTCCAGGGGTGACATTTGTGATTGCAGTCTGTCACAAATGGCCTCACTAACACCTCAGGTGGCTCGAGTCCCATGGAGATGAGAAGGGATTGAAGTTTGTGTCCTTCATGTTGCTTCCTGTCGTGGGAGAGTATTTTCTCTCCATACTAGTAGACAATGTTTTGCTTAAAAAAAAGGGAAGCCCACACTTGGGTTGAGTTGGTGACCTTTTACATTCTTTTTATTCTGCTTTTCATTCTAAGTTGACCATATATTGAGTCAAATTCTCCATATTTGAACCTGAATTTTAAAAGAAACAGTCAATATAACTGTCGTAATCAGATTCAGATTTGTATCCAGATTTACTTATTACATGTGCATTGAAACATACAGTGAAATGTGTTGTTTATATTTACAACCAACTCTACCTAGGGAATGTGCTGGGGACAGCCCATATTTCACCCCCAACCTAGCATGCCCAAATGCTCGGTAGAACAATACAGAACACAAGTAACAAGACAACAACAGCAAAACAAGCTTTTTTCCTCCCTCCCACTCTCCTTCTTACCCATCTACACACATGGATAGTTCTCCAACTCCAGGATGGGCCTCCATCCTCTAGTCTGGAGGTTTCAGCCAATGGTCTTCAACTTACAGTTTGGTTTTGAACTCCCAACTAGCTGATGACGGGACCCTGAACTCCTGGCACACCAACTGACCAGCCCTCGTGCCTTCTGCTTGTAGTAACATCCAATCCCAGGCTAAACAGACCTGGGACAGCCCAACATCCATGGATCTCCCTCGTCACCCATCCATGTCAATGGCCCTTGAGCATGGAGTGGAGATGTAGAGTCAGGACTTTGAAAGTGGAACACAAAGCATTGAGCAGAAGCCTGTCCACTAAGTCGTCCTCATCATTGCCTTTAAGCTTTAACTTGACTCTGACTCCCCTCTCTCCCCCAAAACAATGCCTACAAACTTAAAATAACAAGCAAGTCTGAGCCTTGATCTCGATGGAGATGGCAGCTGAGCATCATTTTGCAAAAAAAAATTCACAATCCTGTTTCATCAGACATGCCTCTCTGTAGGACTTTTTCTAAATCTGGTAGTTGATGTACTTATGAGCTCTGCTTTGTTGTGTCTTCAAGCACTTATAGTGCTGATGGCCCTGATTGTCATATCTCTTTATTGGTGATTGAAGCTGTCATAGGAGCAGATGTTTCTATCTGTGTTATGCAGAAATCAGAATCATTAATCCTAAAAGTACACATACAGAGGAAAGCAAGGCTTATTTATTACTGAAGAATTAAAAACAAACATTTTCAAAAAGATCCCAAAATACTAATAAAATTCAGAAATGCAATGCAATAACAACTAATTTAATTTATTCTATTACCTTTGTGCCATGGCCTTGGGATTTAAGTCTTTATTGCTAGCCTTTTCTCCATCTTTGTCAGGGTATATGGGGCCATGACAGCTTTTCAAAATGATGTACATGAGTTTTTCCAAGATTTGTGGGTTACCCTGTGTATCGTTCTTTCACGTGCATGCAGGCAATCTGGCAATAGCATTTAGAAAGTCCAAATCTCAGTCCAAATAAATTTTCAGGTGAAAGTATAGGTCATTTCAGGAGAAATCTTGACAGAGAAATATTTTGGAGAGTGTAGGCCATTCAGATCTTTGAGTTTACTGCCATTCATTATGATTATAGGTGATCATCCAAATTAAATATTCTGCTCCTGCTTTCTCTGCATATTCCTTGTCCCCTTTAGCCCTAATAACTATAACTCCTCGTTGATCTATTTAATGATTTGGCTTCAAAAATGCTTTCTGAGATGGAATATAGTTTCACGAGTTTCTGGGTGAAGAAATTTCTCCTCATCCCAGTCCTACATGGTTTATGCTTATCCTTGTCCTCAGTCTTGGACTCCTTTGTATCAGACTGTTCAGTGCTCTTAGAATTTTTGTCAGGTTCTGTGACATTCCTTCTTGTTTTTCTAAGCTCCAATGAATATAAACTCAAACTTCTCTCATGCGTCAGCCTTGCTGTACTGGCAATCAGTCTAATGAAATTTTGCTGCGATCCCCTTTCTTCAGACAAGACCAAAATTGCACCCAGTACTCAAGATTGGTTTCACCAGGACCTTGTATAATTGCAGTTGTACACCCATGTTCCTAAATACTGAATATCTGCTCACTATGAAGGTCAATATCTCTTAACTGTCTGCTGCACCTTCATTCTTACTTTCAGGAACTTGGATAGTCTCACTGCACCGTTCCTTTCCCAGTCAGTTGTCATTCAGATAATCTGCTTTCCTGTTTTCTAAGTACCAAAGTGAATAACCTGATTTATCCATAAAATATTGCACCTACCATCTATATGCCTACTCACTCAACTTGGCCAAATCATATTGGAACTTGTTTGCATTTCCACTAAGCTTTGTGTTACCTGCAAGCTTAACTAAGTTACATCTAATTACCTCTTCAAAACCAAAATTACATATTGTGAATAGCTGTTATTCTAGTACTTATCACTGTGGTACTCGTGCATCCTACAAGCCTGAAACTTTGAAAAAGACCCATTTATTTATTTTTTGTTTCATGTCCACCATACAGTTCTCTGTTCATGTTAGCACCTTACTCCCATCCTTTGTGCTTTAAATTTATATGGTAATCTTTTATGTAGGGCCTTATTGAAAGACTTCAGAAAGTTCATGTACATCATATTTGCTTGTTCTCCCTCCACTATTCTGTTCGTTAGAATCTCAAAAACTTTCAAACAATTTGTTAAACACAATTTCCCTTCCATAAATCCATGTTGACTTTGATGCTATCACTGTTTTATAAGGTCCCTCCTATTATTTATTTTATTATGGACTCTATTCTCTGCTACCAATGTCAAAACTAATTGGCCTATTGCTCTGTAATTTCTTTGCCTCCATTTCATAGTGGAATTATATTAGCTGCCCTCCATTTCCTTCAAACTCTTCCAGTGTATAAAGCTATGGAAAATGACCAGCAGTACATCCTCCCTCTCACAAATACTATGTTCTCCATTGTTTCTGGAAGATCATTTATGTTTGTTATAAAGAGAATGCCTTAAAGCCAGACAGCACTTTTTAAACAAAAAATCTCTAGCATATATATTAATTAGATGCAATTATGTTCAATGTAATATTCCCCTTCAGCACTTTTTAAAAATAGATTGTATTCTTACCAGGTGAACGTGAAATAGGAACTGATGGAAAATTGTTACTTCTAGCTCGTGAAGATAGAAAACTGCAAAGCATTGGACTGCTCAGCAGAGAACCAGTAAGTATATTTTGTTGTTTTCAGTTATGATATTCTTATCTTGAAATGTAGTAATTGCAGGAACTACCAGCTAATTTACATGCAGTAAATACCAGAAGAGAGCAGCCAAATAGAGGGTTCATAAATTTACTACCAGTGGTGAAACACAGGAAGGGGAAAAGTGCAGAAAGTGGAATGTTCTATGCCTTGGGAGCAGGAATCAAAATACATCCTTAGAAATATGAATGGTAAGTCAATGTTGAACAAGATACATGCAACAGAAACAGACTTGAAATGAAAGTAGCATTATTGTAAAGATGGAGGTCTGTGATATTGCCAGTCATTAGGATGCAGGGTTAAAATCCAACTTCTCCCAATCAACAAAGAGTGAAGATTACCAATGGCAGCACAAAGTTTATAACTTCCCTCCTGTCTTGACTGGAGAGAAATTTGTTACAATTCCTAGACAGGCAATATTATTGAAGAAAGTGAATAAAATAGATCCTTTGGTGAAAATGTGACAGACAACAGACAAGCCATTACTGGCAAAAGCACTCAAAAAGTGTCTGTGAAAGCATCCACAGGCAGTCCTGTGGAGCTGAACACTGCAGACTAGGGAGGAGGATGGTGCTATTAATCACATCAAATGTAGATTAGATGAGTGATTTAAGCTCCAAATCACAAAAATGATTAGCAGAAGTCTTTAATGTCATTTGGTTAGAATTTTCTTGGTGCTATGAGAAGATTGAAAGGTCTTTTGTGGATTTTGGCAGAAGTTGCAGGGAGCTGGAAAGAAAAGGATGCATACAGGATAAAATGAAATGTAAATACAAGAGATTCTGGAAATCCAGAGGAACAAACACAAAATGCTGTAGGAATTCACCAGATTGGGTAGTATCTGTGGCTAGGAATAAACAGTCGACGTTTCATGCCAAGTTTCATTGTGGACGTTTCATCAGGACTGTTTTGTTGAAAGCCCAGAGCGCCAAATGTTTGTTCCTCTCCGTAGACACTGAAAGAAATGTGACTGTTTCAGATGGGTAAACACAGTGGCGTGCAAAAGTTTGGGCACCCCTGGTCAAAATTTCTGTTACTGTGAATAGCTAAACAAGTAAAAGATTACCTGATTTCCAAAAGGCATAAAGTTAAAGATGACACATTTCTTTAATGTTTTAAGCAAGATTACCTTTTTATTTCCATCTTTTACAGTTTCAAAATAACAAAAAAGGGAAAGGGCCTGAAGCAAAAGTTTGAGCACCCTGCATGGTCAGTACTTAGTAACGCCCCCTTTGGCAAGTATCACAGCTTGTAAATGCTTTCTGTAGCCAGCTAAGAGTCCTTCAATTCTTGTTTGGGGGATTTTCACCCATTCTTCCTTGCAGAAGGCTTCTAGTGATATTCCTGGGCTGTCTTGCATGCACTGCTCTTTTGAGGTCTAATCACAGATTTTCAATGATGTTTAGGTCAGGGGACTGTGAGGGCCATGGCAAAACCTTCAGCTTGCGCCTCTTGAGGTAGTCCATTGTGGATTTTGAGGTGTGTTTAGGATCATTAACCTGTTGTAGAAGCCATCCTCTTTTCATCTTCAGCTTTTTTACAGACGGTGTGATGTTTGCTTCCAGAATTTGCTGGTATTTAATTGAATTTATTCTTCCCTCTGCCAGTGAAATGTTCCCCGTGCCTCTGGCTGCAACACAAGCCCAAAGCATGATCGATCCACCCCTGTGCTTAACAGTTGGAGAGGTGTTCTCTTCATGAAATTCTGCACCCTTTCTTCTCCAAACATACTTTTCCTCATTGCAGCCAAAAAGTTCTATTTTAGCTTCATCAGTCCATGGGAGTTGTTTCTAAAATGCATCGGGCTTGTTTAGATGTTCCTTTGCAAACGTCTGACGCTGAATTCTGTGGTGAGGTCGCAGAAAAGGTTTTCTTCTGATAATTCTTCCATGAAGGTCATATTTGTGCAGGTGTTGCTGCACAGTAGAACAGTGCACCGCCACTCCAGAGTCTGTTAAATCTTCCTGAAGGTCTTTTGCAGTCAATCAGGGGTTTTGATTTGCCTTTCTAGTAATCCTACAAGCAGTTCTCTCGGAAAGTTTTCGTGGTCTTCCAGATCTCAACTTGACCTCCACCGTTCCTGGTAACTGCCATTTCTTAATTACTTTACGAACTGAGGAAGCGGCTATCTGAAAACGTTTTGCTATCTTCTTATAGCCTTCTCTTGATTTGTGGGCATCATTTATTTTAATTTTCAGAGTGCTAGGCAGCTGCTTAGAGGCTGCTGATTGTTGGGACAAGGTTTGAGGAGCCAGGGTATTTATAAAGCTTTGAAATTTGCATCACCTGGCCTTTCTAAATGATGACTGTGAACAAGCCATAGCCCTAACAAGCTAATTAAGGTCTGAGATCTTGGTAAAAGTTATCTGAGAGCTCAAATCTTTTTTGGATGGTGCTCCTTTCCTTTTTTTCACTCTAAAGTTGTACAAAACAAAAATAATACACTAATTTTGCTTAAAATATTGAAAAGAATGTTTCATCTGTAACTTTATGACTTTTAGAGATCAGTTCATCTTCTACTCACTTAACTATTCACAGAAAAAGAAATCTTGACCAGGGGTGCCCAAACTTTTGCATGCTACTATATACCATTTTCTTAAGTAAGTGGTTCTATGAATGGTGTTGTAAAATATGATAGTTTCATGATTGCCATTACTGATTACAGCTTCTTATTCCAAATTTATTTAATATGTGGGAAGTAGAACTGAATGTTCAATTGCTTAAAAAAAGGAAAAAAGTGGGGGGGGGGGAAGAAAGATATTTTGCCTTTTGTGCAGCGGTTTCATGACGTTGAAAATGGCTTTGCTTTTAAACTGATGTTGGGTGCCATAGTAACATTTATTCTCTGGGCATTTTTTAAAAAAACCTGAGAGTAGTGGCTCAAAATGTTAATAATTTTTGTGATCATAAAAAATGCAGATAAATCTGATGTCATTCTTTATGTTGAATTTCCAGATATTTATGTTTGAGGGATCCGATGCCTTCAACTGTTGTACTTTCTTTTCAAGTACCTACGTCCTTGCAGGCACACACGATGGTAACATTTATCAATTGGATGTCCGAAACACAAAGTAAGTAAACTGCACAACACCACAGTAAATTAAACTGGTGTTTGATCTGTGGTTCCCTTTCATTAGCTTCAAATTGTTTATTGTTAATTATGGTAAATCACAAAGTGTAAATGAGAAGTCACAATCCTTTTTGTATATCCCAATTGCCTGGATAATCTAAAAGTATCAAGAAAGCTATCTGCAATTAAATAAAATGCAGAATGCCCTTTTATAAGAAAATATTGCTAACTAAAAGACATCCACTAGAAGCATTGGTCAAACAAATACTAAGAGATTTTTAAAGATGAAAGTAAATCAGATGTGCAGTTCCAATAGTACCACAAACACAAGAAAATCTGCAGAAGCTGGAAATCCAGAGTAACACACACAAAACACTGGAGGAACTCAGCAGGTCAGGCAGCATCTATGGAAATAAACAAACAGTCGAAGTTTTGGGCCGAGATCCATTATCACGGCTGGAAAGGAAGGGGGATGTAGCCAGAATAAGAAAGTGGGGAAAGGGGAAGGAGTATGAGATGGAAGGTGATAGGTTAAACCAGGTGATGGGGAAGGTAGGTGAGTGGGTGGGAGAGGGAGGATGAAGTAAGAAGGGAAGTGATAGGTTGAAGGGGTAAAGGGCTGAAGAAAAATAATCTGATAGGAGAGGAGAAGGAAGTGGATCATGGGAGAAAGAAGGAAGATGGGCATCAGAGGGGGGGATTATAGACAGGTAAGGAGAAGAGGGGAATCGAAGAAAAGTACTACAGCGTCTGATGCAATATGGAGAAGAGTGATGTGGTTTAAAAAACTGATGTAATGCAGAAAGAGTAAGTAAAGAGTGATTATGACAGAAGCTTTACTGCCATTGCAGAGCAAAGACAAAGAACTCCCATGCAATGGCATTCCCATGAATCTGGAGAGCAGAGAATTTGAAGGAGATTTGTGTGAACAACCACCTTAAATGTTGCAAAGAAAGTGGGTTAAAGCTCCAGATCACTGTATGAGTAGTAGTGTCATTCATTCTCTTTAACTATCCTGAGGGATGTGAGAAAAATAAAAAGTGAACTGTGAATTTCAGTGGAGATGGATCTGGAGTTGGAAAGGTTGCATACAGGACAGATAAAATGAGAGTGTGATTATCTTTCAGGGATAACTATATGAATTGGATGAAGAGGGGAACATTCCCAAAGAAATGAGAGATAATATAAACCTTTTTGAACAACGGGGCTCAGAAGTGGAATTTAGCAAGAATTTAAATATGTAACTTTATATACAAAAATTTTTTTTGCTAGAACATGCCACATTGTCCTGATCTATGCTTAGTTTGCATTTTAACTTTCAATTTACTTTGTCTTTACAGAACACCCATACAGGTTATCCATCGATCAGGTGCTCCAGTCCTTTCCTTGTTGCCCTGTAGAGAAGGCTTTATGGCTAGCCACAGTAAGGCTATATTTGTTTCTCTAAATACATTGTATGGGAGCATGGTGCTTAACTCATTGGTCTGGTATTCAGTAACTTAATGACCTGGAGATGACAGCTGGAGAATTTAAGCATAGGTCATTATTGCGCTGGTCCGGCCATTCAGCCCACAATGTTGTGTTGATTTTTGATGCCTACATTCTAAATCTCCTCCGTCCGTTTATCATTTATTTCCTTAATCCCTTCATTCAGCCTCTTAAACTGCACCAGGTTGCCTGATTCCACTACTACCCGTGGTAATCTTCCAGGCATCTACCATTCCCTGTGTACAAGAAGCAAAACTCACCCCTCATGCCTCCTGTAAATTTACCCCCTTCCCCCAGCTTTAAAAACATGCCCTCTGGCTTTTGATATTTCTACCCTGGATAAAAGATTCCAACTGTCTACCCTATCAATGCCTTCATATGGTCATGTCTAAGCCTCTGATGCTCTGAAGGAGAACAAGCCAAGTTTGTCCAAGCTTTCCTTTTAAACTGATGCCCTCTAAACCAGGCAGCATCAGGTAAAGCTCTTCTTCACCCTCTCCACATCCTTTCTGTAATGGGATGACCAGAACTGCACACAATTCAATGAGCGCCATCAGACTGAAGTTTTATAGAGCTACAACATGACTTCCTTACTCTTTTACTTAACACCCCCACCAACATAGGCAAAGTTCAAAGTACATATATGTCACCATACACAATCCTGAGTTTTATTTTCTTGCAGGCATTTTCAGTAAGTACATGAAAAACACAATAGAATTAATGAAAAACTGCACCTAGGAGGATGGACAAACAACCAATGTGCAAAAGACAGTGAGCTTTGCAAATACAAAAAGAAAAGAATAAAAAGAGAAATAATAAATAAATATTAAAAACATGAGATGAAAAGTCCTTGAAAGGGAGACCTTGTGGGAACATTTCATTGAAGGGGGGAGTGAAGTTGAGTGAAATTATCCCCTCTGGTTCAAAGACCTGATGGGTGAAGGATAATAACTAAATCCCGGTTTCCTTGGGCTGTGTACATCTAGGGAATACACACTCTGGTCCCACCAAATCTGTGAGATTGGGACGGCTCTCCCACCCCAAACCCCGGTTTGTGTGAATGCTATATAATTTGCTATGCTGTTACAACTTGATGCCAAGAAATAACAGACAGCACACTGCATATGATTAAAGGAATTATATTTATAAATGCTAACTTAACTAAAGGGTTGGTAAAGAAAAAAACAAAAAGGGTCCATTATAATTAAATAGTCAAGTGTGCACCAGTTGGAACTCAACTCTTCCAAAAGTCATATTCACAGAACCTCAGTAGACCTCCACACCTTGCTCCATCAAATCACAGTCCCCCACTGGGTAGAATCCTACAACCGGTTCTCTCCAGCATCTCCTGCCAGATGAAAGACCCCAGCTCACACCAGTGTCAGGCACACAAAAAGAAAACCCACTCCCCTAATTGGACGGCTCACATTCCAAAGCACCTGTTATCTCTAACCATAACTCAAATTCTGCTTCTACAGAAAGACCATTACATTAGCAGTGAAACCTTTATCAGGGCGTTACACTAAAGTCCATGTAGATAATATCCACAGCTTTACTCTCATCAAGCTCCTTTGTAATCTCTTTAAAAAAACTCGGTCAAGTCTGTTAAGGCATGACCTGCCCTGCACAAAGCTATGCAGACTGTCCCTAAGCAAGATGTGCCTTCCCAAATGTGCATAAATACCATCCTTGAATATCTTTTCCAAGAGCTTCCTTTTCACTGATGTGAGGTTCACTAGGTAATTATTAGCCAGTTTCCTTTTTTGAACAAAGATGAAACATTTGCTACTTGCCAGTCCTTTGGGACCTTACTTGCTACAAGTGAAGTCACAAAGATCTTTGTCCAAATCCCAGTAATGTCCCAACTTCTTCATTTAGTATTCTGGGATTTATGCCATCAGGCCCTGGGGACTTATAAGACCATAAGATGTAGGAGCAGAATTTGGCTGATCAAGTCTACTCTGCCATTTCATCATGACTGATCCAATTTTCCTCTCAGCCCCAATCATCCCCATATCCCTAATGCCCTGAACAATCAAGAATCTACCAACCTCTGCCTAATGACTTGGCCTCCGCAGCTGCCTGTGACAACAAATTCCATAGATTCACCATTCTCTGGCTAAAAAAAATTCCTCCTCAGGAATTCAGAAATTCCATACCTGAACACTGATCAGCTGTTGTTAAATAGCTCCCGCATGTCAGACATGAACTTGTCCAACAGTACTTGCTCTTAGCTCCTATCTTGTCTTGTCTTTCCTGTCCTATTTTGTCCCAAGTTAAAATCTTCCTGCAAGATTCAATTTTATTCTTATAACCATCTTATGACATAATGAATTGTGGACACTATTCCCAAAATATTCACCTACCTAAACTGAAGTAAGTAAATAATAGACTTACGAGTAATGGTGACCATGAAGCTACCAGGCTGTTGTTAAAAACCTTTCTGGTTCACTGGTCCCATTGATGTGGAACCTGCTGCCCTTACCTAGAGTGGTCTATTTGTGATCCCAGAACCATCAAGGTTAGCTACCTGTGAAATTATATTCAGCCACTCAACTGAAGTGACATGAGGAATTGACAATAAATGCTGGCATTGCTAATGACATCCACATCGCACCAAATGTTAAACTGCTCTTTAATCTGTCATACATATTTTGCCTTTCGAAAGATCATGGCTGATTTACCATTTTGTCTCAGTTCACTTGGCTTTCTGATTTTTGTATTCTATGATTCCCTGAAGTCCAAAACTCTATTTATTACAGAAAAACACAATGACTTTCCTTGAAAGTCATTTCACTGGAGTCAATTTCATGCATTCTGCTTCTTGTGAAATCATAATAAAAATTGGGAAAATTGTGGAAATTGGGGAAAAGAAGACAAGTGTGATCTTCCAGGATTCATATGTTTTCTATATATTTTTGCTGAGGACTGAAATTTTGTGCAATTAGTCTTACACCCATGCAAACCCTCTCAACTTAGAAAGTTTATTGACACTCAGTTATTAGACTTAATTCATTTTAAAAAAATGTTGCTTAGGTGAAATGCCAGAATATTTCTTGCAACAGAGAATCTGTACCCCAGGCAGAAATTAGCATACTTAATGGAGAAAACAAATTTTCACAAGAATTGGAATTATGATATTTTTAACAAACAAGAGAAAATCTGTAGACACTGGAACTCCAAGCAACACACAACAAATGCTAGAGGAACTCAGCAGACCAGGCAGTATATATGGAAAAGAATAAACTGTTGATGTTTCAGGCCGAGACCTTTTATCAGGACTCGTGAAGGATCTCAGCACAAAACATTGACTGTACTCCTTTCCATAGATGTTGCCTGGCCTGCTGAGCTCCTCCAGCATTTGGTGTGTGTCGAAATATTTTTACTTTCTCTAGAAGAAAATGGGTTCATAGTAATCAGCGAGTTCTGCTGAAACTGTTGCAGACCTAAACTACAGCCAAATATTTGAAAATAACTCATTTAAAACTGCCTTATTCTTTCAGGTGATGGAAGTTGTTATATTATTCAGCAGGATCAAGATTATGTCATTGAATTTACAGGGCCTGACTGTGACCCCATATACAAGGTAACTAAAGTAATGGTGGCTTATTGTGTTTGGCTTGAATATCATAAAAAATTAATTTGTGAGCTAGTTTTTCCATTCATGATTATGAATGGTTGGAAAATGTAATCAGTTGAATCCCACACTGTAATCAATAATATATCATTTTATGCACAGCACTAAGAATTATAAATGTCTCAGAAGTTCGTGTTATATGAAAATTTGTGCTAGAACGTTTTCCATTTGCTGACCCATTGCTCAATGCCCTAACCTGTATTTATCTCATTTCAGGTTGTTGTGAGGGAAAGGTTTGCCTACACATGCTCCAGGGACAGTGTTGTTCGGAAGTACCAACTACAGAATTTCTGAACCCTTTAAAGCATTGTTTTTGGGAGAGAGTATTGGATAACTGCAGTCTCACTTTGCCTTTCGTCTACTGTTTTTATGAAACAAAACTTTTTTTTAGTTAAAAGCAATTCAGAGCTTAGCTCTGTAGGTTATAATACAGTCTCTGTGATTTGCTCTATATTGCCTGCATCAGCAAATAGAAGACAAAATACACAGAAAAAAAAATAAATGAAGCAGCTGCTTTGTGGTAATTACGTTGCATTATTTAGAGTGATTTTAATCGTATGATAAAATCATATTATAGTTTCTATTAAATTGAGTTCTATGAATACACAATGGAGTTCAGTTCAATGCAGTTTGAGAAAAGTATCTAAGGCAATAAATACACTTTTGTTTCCTCTTTTTAAAAAAATAATTTCCAGTCATGCTAAAATTTTAAGTTGGCTAGGATTGTTTTTGTACATTTCTCAATATCTTTAATTTTGACCTGTGATTATGTCTTGCAGATCACCCATAATTTGCTGATTATACAAGCAATTCCCCAATCCTTTTATATTTTTAGACATTTCAAGTAAATGTGGGCAGCATGATAGCATAGTGGTTAGTGTTAATGCTATTAGGGTGCCAGCAACTCAGGTTCAATTCTGCCAACATCTGTAAGGAGCTTGTGTGTTCTCCCCATAACCACATGTTTCTTACAGTTACTCTGAATTCCTCCCACATTTCAAAGACGTACAGGTTAGTAGGTTAATTGGTTACATGGGTGTAATTGAGCAGCGTGAGCTCATTGGGTGAGAAAGACCTGTCACAGTACTGTATCTCTAAATAAAAAACAATAATAAAATGAATTCTGGTTTTCTTCATGGCCAGCAGTATTTTGTACTGTATGTGCAATGCACAGGAAACAGGAATGCCTTTCCTTGTTGAACAGTGCACAGCATTTCCAAAATGCATTGTAGGTCATCTCAAAAGGGTTCTTCAGGGCATCTCAAACCTGCCACATCTGTTAACTGAAGGAACCAGGGTGGCAGTTCCATGGGAACCTTCTCACTGCAAGTTCCCCTTCAACTTTCCCCTAGATAGAGTGGACGCAGAGAGGATGTTTCCATTAGTGGAAACCTCTACACCATCCAGGACCAGAGGGTACTGCCACAAAATAAAAGGACATCTCTTCAGAACAGCGATGATGAAGACTTTCTATCAGAAGATGGAGAACCTGTGGAATTCATTGCTTTAGATGGCTTTGGAGAGCAAGTCATTGGGTATATTTAAAGCAGAGGTTGATGTGTACTTGATTCGTAAGGGTATCAGAGGATATAGAGAGAAGGCAGGAGAAAAGGGTTAAGAGGGATAATAAATTAGAAATGATCGAATGGTAGAGCAGACTCAATGGACCAAATAGCTTAATTCAGCTCCTATGTTTTACGGTCTGTGGTCTAAGTTGTATGCTGTGGACTTGAAAATATATTGTGTTCTTTCATAGTCATTGTGACTAATTATTGGAATTTCCAACCAAACAGTACAGTGGGGGTATATTTGCCCCAAGGATGGCAGCAGTTTAGAAAGGCCACTTTTTGCTAATTAGGGTTAAAAAATAAAAACCCACAAGATAATTAAAAATAAGGTGATACTTTTCATTTATCTATATTGATTTAAAGATAAATACTGAACATTTGGGTTAATATCTACTCTTATCAACTCCACAAACTATTCTTAAATGGAAATCAAGAAGATGAAGATGCTGGAAATCTGAAATAAAGACAGAGTTAATGTTAACTCTTTCTCTTTTCACAGATAAAACAGAACAGTAAGCACAGTACAGCCCTTCAGTCTACCCTAATGTCAATGTAGCCCATCCCTTCCACATAGCCCTCTTTTTTACTTTCATCTATGTGCCTATGTAAGCATCTTTTAAATCTCCCTAACATTTATTCCCCTACCACCACTCTTGACAATGCATTCCATGCACTGATCACTCTCTGTAAAAAAAACCTACCTCTGACATCTCTCCTATACCTTCCTCCAATCACCTTAAAAATATATCCCCTTTATTAGCCATTTCCTCACTGACAAAAAGGTGCTAGTTGTCCATGTTGTCTATGCCTCGTATTATCTTGTATATCTCTTATCAAGTCACCTTACATCCTCCTTTACCTCAAAGGGAAAAGCCCTAGCTCAATCAAGCATGCCTCGTAAGAAATATTCTGTAATCCAGGATGAATCCTGATAAATCTCCTCTACCCTCTTTAAAGCTTCCACATTCTTCATGTAATGAATGAGTTAACGAGAACTGAATGCAATATTTCAAGTGTGGTCCAACCAGTTTTATAGAGCTCCAACATTAACTTGTGGCTCTTGAACTCAATTTTCTGATTAATGTAGGCCACTGTATCATACCCATTCTTAACCACCCTATCAACTTGCACGGCAACTTTGAGGCATCTATGGACCTAGACCCCCTATTCAGATACTGTCTGATCTGTTGAGTATATCCAGAATTTTCTGGGGTTTTTTCCACCAACTATTCGCTTTACCATGCAATTTTATCATTTGTAGTACCTCTGACCGTCAGTTAGAATTGGTCATGAATATTGAGTCTTCGCTGTCTAGATACGCAAGCCTGGGCAGTATGATTTGGAGAGCAAGCTGCCCATGTGGCAAGCTCTCCCTCTCCACACAGCTGCTGAACCCAAAGGAATGGCAGAGACTGATACAGTTTAGTACCAGCAGCGTCACAGGAGTTGCCAGTCAACATCGAACTCACTGTAGGACTGCCTTAAGGACTCCAGCTCCGGGTTTTTCCCCTCAGGGTTTACTCCCAAAGCCTTCCTCGTGAGTGGGTATAGCCACAAGGCAGCAGTGGTTTGTGATGAAGAGTTTTCCTTTTCCTTGATGAGGTGTTGACCCATCTACCCAAAGCTACTGGTTCACATTTAGTGCATTGCATTCAGTATTCACACTGTGACCTCTTTGACACTGGAGAAGCCAAATGCAGAGTAGGCAACTATATTGAAGAAGTTCAATCTGAGGGCAATGCTGAGCTTCCCTGTACTTTAAGTCATAATCTTTCATATTTCCTTTGAACGCAGAGGATGGCATTTGCCCTGTTAAACTTGTGTTGGTGACAGAAGAGATTCTGCCGATACTGGAAATCTTGAGCAACACAGGCAAAATGCTGGAGGAACTGAGCTGGTCAGGCAGCATCTATGGAGTGAAATAAAAAGCCAATATTTAGGACCAGGACCTTTCATCAAAAGCTCACAGTGCGGCCTCTACATTGCTGAGTCCCATTGTAGATTGGGGGACTGCTCCATTGAATACCTTTGCTCTGTTCAGTACAACAGCCAGGATCTCCTGGTGGCACCTATTTCAATTCCAGTCTGCATTCCCACAGTAATATGTCTGTCTTCTATACTGCTGTGATGAGGCCAGATGCACCTCATATTCCATCTTGGTAGTCTCCAACCTAATGGCATGAACATCAATTTCTCTAACTTCTGGTACCAATTTCCATCTGTCTCCTTTCATCCTGTTTGTATTCCCTCATTCTGGTGGGCTTCTCCCCTGCCCTTATGACCTGCCCATCACCTCCCTCTGTTCTACCCACCTTCTCCTGATTCTTTGACCAGTGTCCACTCCTACAAGATTCCTTCTTCAGTCCTTTTTCAGTCACGGAGCAGCCAGGAGCAACCTCACCTTGGGGATCAACAGGGCAAAGACTACCAATGTACAAAAAACTTCAGGAACAAACCCTGGCATATGTGGCTGGGCATCAAGGGCATTACTGACTCCGCAAGTAAAAACAGCATCTACTGTAAAAATGACGCCTCCTGCTCTAAACAACTTTCTGCACACTTCAGGGCATGCAATGCAATGCTGTCCATGAAGGCTACACCACTCCCAGGTGAGCAGCCACTATCTGTATCAGCAACTGATGTGAGGACTCTTGCAGAGAGTCAAACCCTATAACGTGGCCAGGCCAGACAACATTCCAGTCTGAGTACGCAGAAAGTTTGCACACCAGCTCACTGATGTCTTCAGACATCTTCAACACTTCATCTACCCAGGCTGGTGTCTCCACATGCTTCAAATCAGCCACCATCATCCCTGTACCAAAAAAACTCTACATATTCAGAACAAATGATGCCAATCATCATTAATGGCTGGTAATGGCATATATCAAAAACCCCATTCCTGTAACACTGGACGCTCACTAATATGTTTACCTAATATGTTTACTCCTCTGTGACGGATACCATAGCATCTGTCATTCACCTAGAAAACAAGGGCAATTATGTCAGAATGCTGATTCTGGATTTCAGTTTGTCATTCAATACTACTCTCCCACAGAACCTGGTGAACAAACTCCTACTCCTCAGTTTAAATACACCACTGCGCAACTGGGTGTTGGACTTCCTAACCAACAACAGACCTCAGATAGTCAGGATACACAACCACTCCTCCCTCTCCATCATCCTCAATGTGGGTGCCCCTAGGGCTGTGTGCTGAGCCCATTGTTGTACACTCTGCTCACACATGACTGCACAATCAAACATCCGAGTAATCATGTTGTCAAGTTTGCAAATGACAATTGTGGGATTCATCACCCACAACAATAAGACATTCTACAGAGGGGAGGTAGAAGAGCTTGAGGCCTGGTGTTAGGCAAGTAATAAGACAAAGGAGATGGTTATCAAATTTAGGAGAACTCGCACCCCTCATTACATTGAAGGCACAACAGTGGAAACTATGAGGAGTTGCAGACTCCTGGAAATGCACACCTTGCACAAGAACATTCTACGCAGTCAGGACAGCTCACCAATGCCTCTACCTTTTTTTTGATAATATTTTTATTGTTTTTTTTAAATAAAGAGAACATAGTGTAAAGGAAAATTGTGCAGTGCATAACAAATGTACAATTCACATTTATGAAAGAGATGCACCCATAGTACAATCATGCTTTGATTATCGCCCCACCCCTCCCAGTCCCCAACTCCAAGCCATCAATGCATTAGCAAAAAGGGTTAAATAGAACCTTTGTCCCCACAGAGCTGCATTGGTATAGAGAAGGTGTATTGGCTGTTGTATGATAACAAATCTAGTCTGAAGAATTTTACCAGAAAATGCTGGAGATCAGGGATTTATGTACTGAGGAAAGAGAGAGAGAATGGACCGTTAGTCTAGCTGGGACTTTTGAAAATATTCAAGAGAGGGTCCCCACACCTTTTGGAACGTCATGTCCAAATTGAGGATTGAGTAGTGGATCTTCTCAAGGTATAGACTGGACATGATATCCCTAAGCTACTGAGCATGAGTGGGTGGGGCAGCATCCCCCCACCTGAGCAAGACTGCGCGCCTGGCCAAAAGAGAGGCAGAAGACAGTATGCAACATTTTGGTCAGACTTAGGCGCATGTCTTCCTCTCCGGAGGTACTGAGAAAAGGAACAGAAGGATGAGGTTCCAGATTGTACTAAGTATTTGGGATAGTGTTTGGTAGACATCTTTCCAGTATTTTTCCAAGCTAGGGCATGTCCAGTACATATGGATAAGGGAAGCTTTGCCCCTTTTGCATTTGTCACAACAGGGATTAACATCTGGGTAAATGCGAGATAATTTAGTTTTAGACATATAGGCCCTCTGTACGACCTTGAACTGTAACAGACAGTGGCGGGCACACAAAGAGGTTGAGTTGACTAATGGAGGACTTCATCCCATACCTCCTCTGACATTGAAAAATTTAAATCTTGCTCCCAGGCAGTTTTAATTTTGTCAAGAGGATGCCTCTACTTACTGAGAAGGCTGAAGAGAGCTGGACTATGCACATCAACACTCAGGCCATGCTGCAGAAGGCCAGTAGAGAGCATTTTAACATGCTGCATCATTGCACACTGGCAGACAAGAAAGCTCCAGAAAGGATAATCAAAAATGCCCAATGCATCACTGGCTTATCTCCCATCAAGAAAAGGACCAGCAATATTATGAAAGATTCCACCCACCCTGCTTATGGAGCAGCGTTTGCCAGATGGGAGCAGCTGAAAAAGTTTATGGTTGGGGTGACTAGTGTTTCCAATGATCTTCCTGGCCTTCTTTATGCACCTGCTGCTGTAAATGTCCTCAGTGGAGGGACATTCACATCCACAGATGTACTGGGCTGTGTGTACCACTCTCTGCAGTTCCCAGAGATCAAGGTTGGTGCAGTTTCCATACCAGGTGATGATAAAGCCAGTCAGGATGCTCTTAATGGTGCCCCTGTAGAAGGTCTTGAGGATTTGGGGGCTCATGATGAAATTCTTCAGTGGAAGATGGAAGAGACACTGCTGTGCTTCTTCTGCCACAAAGCCAGTGTGTACAGTCCAGGTGAGATCTTCAGTGATGTGTATACCTAGGAACTTGAAACTACTCACCCTCTCAAATGCAGTCCCATCAATACTGATTGGGACAAGCTTGTCTCTATTCCTTCCATAATCCACAATCAGCTCTTTTGTATTTTGGACATTGAGGGAGGATTATTATTGTGCTCTTTATCTTGTTGGGATTTTTTGTGTGCTGCTTTGGAACCTGAGTAACAATTAATTATTTCTCCTTTACACTTATATACTGGAAATTACATTAAACGATCTTAATCTTGATCTCACCTCTTATCACTTCCAGTTTCTCCCCTCCCCCATCTACCTACCTTGCTCATCTCAGCTGGAATCACCTATCACCTGCCTGCTTCTACTCCTTCCCCTTCCCCCAGGAAGATCAGTGTGAATGGAAAAGGCAGATGAAATGACCAAGACATGGAAGCACAAGCTTGCCAATACAGAGCGAGGGTACGTGCTCTGCAAAACAGTTACCTAGTCTAAGCTGGTCTTGCGAATATAGAGGAGGCTACATTATGAGCATCGAATGCAATAAACACAAGAAATTCTCAAATGCTTGAAATCTTGAGCAAAACACAAAATGCTGGCTCACATACTGAGTTCCTTCAGCATCTTGAATTCAATAGACCATCCCTTCGTCTCCACGAATGCTACTTGGCCTACCGAGTTCTCCCAACAACTGTTTTTGCTTCAGATTCCAGCACCTACAGTATATTACTCCCCACCTGGGTAACACTGCAGTCCTGGAGAATTAACACTGAGCTTAGCAATTGTAGCTAACACCCCTTATTCCTCTATCCACCGATGAAGACTGCACTTGGAGCACTGTGTCCAGTTCTGGTCACCACACTATAGAAAGGATGGGTTGCAACCGACCAAGTTCAGAGGAGATTCACTGGGATGCGACCTGGGATGGAGGACCTTAAAGATTGGGAAAGACTGGATAGTTTGAAATTGCTTTCCATGGAGTGAAAGAGGCTGAGGAGTATCTTGTTAGGGATATGAAATTATAGGAGGCATAGATGGCATGGTAATGACATCAAAAAGAAGAGGGTATAGGTCTAAATTGAGAGGAAATAATTTTTTTAAAAGATTTAAGAGTTATTTTTTTCATAGAGTGGTTGATATCTGGATTTCTGTGGCAGAAGAGATGGTAGAATCAGATACAATCACCAAGAGACATTCAGACAGGCAGTTGAATAGGCAGATCATAGAAATATACAAATCTAATGTGGCCAGAAGATTTGGCATGGGTATGGTGGGCTAATTGTCTCATTTCTGTACTCTACAATCCTATGATTCTCTAACACTCTGACTAAAATGGTGCAATATTTTAAGTATTGTATCTAGCAACCAGGGAGAAACGTTTCACTAATTTCTGCATAGTAATTACAGTCCTTTTTCCTAAAGGGATTAACAAAATTAGGTTTTAATTAGAAAGATTTAGAATAATGTTTCTTCAAACATGGTAACCATTTGCTGTGTGCCAGTTCCATTAAAACGAAATAGAATGTAAATTATTCAGGGTTGCTGGACCAGCTCCATTCGTCACAGCTGTGATTTTCTTCGTAAGAACTCCAACATTGATAGGTAGAAGTTCTCCATTTGATGTCCAGGTATTGTGGTGAACTACACATACCCGTCTGGACACACCCCCTGCTGACTGCTCCTGTGGCTCCTCCCACAGACCCCTATATAAAGGCGATCAAGGCCTGAGCCCGGCGTCTCAGTCTCCAGGATGTAGTATGGTGGTCAACCACTGCTTGTTCCTTCTTCCAGTCAATAGAAGCCGCTATCTCGCCTTTACGTCTCAGAGTGAGTTATTGATGGTGCATCAGGTATGCAACATGTTCTTATAGCAAGACAATGGGTATACTGAGTATTCATTACAAATTCCTGTGAAAACTCTAACTTAGTAGAGTGATCAGAACTAGAGGTTATAGGTTTAAGGTAAGGGATAAAAGATTCAGAAGAAACTAAGGATTTTGTTTTTTACCCAGACAATATTTTGAATCTGGAAAGTACCACCTGAGGTGGAGGGACAGACACTTAACAAGATTCTAAAAAAGCATTTGAATCATAAAGGGACAGATGGGTATGGACCAAATCCTGGAAAATCAGTTTTGCTTAGATGGATATTTGATGGCCAGCATGGATGTAGTGGGCTGTAAGGCCTGTTTCTAACCTTTTGCTGTGCGCAGATACTGTTTTTACAAAGAGACTGATGCAAAGCAAGCAGCCATTCTATGTCATATGCTATCCATCTGCAACAAAGTTGATTTGCAAAGCTGCTTCGTAGATTCGCTCAAATGACTTCAAAAGCAGGCTTGATGCAGGGTGTACAATGTCTCAAGCTTGTACGTAAGAGATTACTCAGTGATCAGTCAATTCACACACTAAAGTCAAAGTATCAGAGTACGTACGTGCCACCACATACAACCCTGAGATTCTTTTTTTGTGGGCATACTTAGCAAATCTATGGAACAATAACTGTAAACAGGATCAATGGACAACAAACTGTGCAAATGCGAATTTAAATAAATAACGAGCATGAAGTAACAAGATAAAAGAGTCCTGAAATGAGTGTAGCTATCTCCCTCTGTTCAAGAGTCTGATGGTTGAGGGGTGGTAACTGTTTTTGAACCTAGTAGTGCACCTGGTGGCAGCAGCGAGAGAAGAGCATTGGTGGTGAGGATCTTTGACAATGGATGCTGCTTTCCTACTGCAACATTTCATGTAGATGCTTTCAATGGTTGGGAGGGTTTTACCCATGATGTACTGGGCCAAATCCACTACGTTTTGTAGGATTTTCTACTCAAAGGTATTGGTACACCTGTACCAGGCTGTAATGCAGCTGATCAGCACACTTTCCACCATACACCTAAAGAGGTTTGTCAAGGTTTTTGATGCTATGCTGAATCTTTGCAGACTCCTGAGGAAGTAGAGGCATTGTTGTCCTTTCTATGCAATTATATTTACCTGATGGGTCCAGGACAGTTGTACTTTCAGTGTTGAAAATGTCACGTTGGTGCACTGAAAGGGGACAGCTGACCTACTGAAAGCACACTTACAGTTTTGAAGAAGCCCAGAATATTGGCACAGCAGAGAAAGTTCCAAAATTTTGGAAAATAGAAGATAAAGCAACAGACTGGGAAGACTAGAAAGGGTTTTATTTTTGCTCTTTGCAAAACTGGCGGGAAAACAAGGTTGTTAATGATAAATCCGGAACATTATCCCATAATCAATTGGTCCTGTTATGGTGTCATCCTTCCTCCCTGTCAGTCAAAGATATATCCACACAATTGTCAACGAATGAGGCACCAGAGAGTGATAAAATATTGGGCACTAACAATTCAATTTGTTTGCATACTAAACCAAATTAGAAAGGTAATTATGAAGAGCTTTATACAAACACCAAAATAGGTTATTCAATTGTTCACAGTGAAGATTATTCTCCTTAAGTCTGCCAGCTGCAATATATGATATTCATTGGATAAAAAGAGCTGTTTTTTTTCTTGAATGTGGTGTTTAATTTGAGGTGGAAATTGTTATTCTACCTCTGAGAATTCTAATGCAGTCACTGCAGGATCTGCAGAATTAGCCACTGAAGGGTCGATGGAGTGTGACGGGATAGGAAGGTGATAGACAGTGGTGATGTGCTTCCTCTGCCAAGTTTGCAAGACTTCCATGTACTGTATCTCTGGGTGCATTTTCCTTTTTTCTGAATAGTCAAGACTGGGAGGACGGTGATGGGAGGGAGGTGATGAGAGTTCATGAAGGTGGGAGAAAGCATCTTTACTCCATCTGCTGCTTAGGCCAGGATCACTCGGTGGGAACCCATTTCAATTCCATAATTCCACTTCCCATTCCTACGCCAACAGCCTCCTCTACAGCCACAATGAAGCCAGACACAAGTTGGAGGAGAAACACCTCATATTCCATCTTGGTAGTTTCCATCATCAATTTCTCTAACTTCTAAAAACCACACACATCTTGCTTTCCTCTCCACCCATGTTTTTTTCCTCCATTCCAGTATCCTCCTCACCACTTCTCATACTCTCCTTCACCCTCATATCCTGCACATTAGCTCTCTCTAGCTCCCCACCGCCTTTCCTTTATTCCATAGCCTAATGTCTTTCCCATCAGATTCCTTCTTCAACCATTTGTTTCTTGCATCTATCGCCTCCTAGCTTCTCACGTCATTAGCTTTCATTCACACCCCCCCCCCTTACCCACCTATCTTCTCCTTTTGTCTATTTCCTGCCAGATTGAGCTCCTCCCCTCCCCCTTCCATTTAATACTGGCTTCTGCTCTCTTCCTTTCCAGTTTTGATGAAGAATCTCAGTTTGAAATGTTGACTAGACATTTCACTCCATGATGCTGCCTGACCTCCTGAGGTCCCCCAGCAATGTGTGTGTATTGCTCAACCTAGTGGTTAAGACTCTACCTAAATGGCAGGATAAAAATAAATAAAAAATTGCAATAGAACAACTAAGTGTTCTGTTTTTTTCTAAGGAGCCTCTGATCTGAAACAGTTAACTCTTTTTTTCTCTTTCCATGGAAGCTGATGGACCTGCTCACCCACTTCCCCCACCCGACCCCACCATTTTATTGTATTCATATTGCTTTTAGACACTGTACCATTTGATTATTGCTTAGGAACCGCACATTTTAACAGACAAAATGAAGAAGACCAAATTAACTTGAAGAATCAATATCAAAGCTGAATCAAAAATTAAAAAAAGACCTTTGTTTTAGATGTTAGAATGTGGAATTTGTGGAATGCTGAGTACTTGAAGTACTGTTTACCTGAAGAAGGCATTTTTAAAGGTAACCAAAATAATGAAACATTAACTTAACTGTTTGCTAACAAATTTTATAAAATATTTCATAAAATATTAAGAAAAAGATAAAAACGGACAGAAAAAAAATTAAAAAGAATGGTCTTGTATAGCACTACAATTCCCAGAAGGTCTTGTATCGGTTACCATGGTTCCGATCTCACGTAGTCCTCTTTCAGGTCAACCCGTTGCCGCAGCAACGGAGGTCCGCCGGGAAGCAAACAGAAGTGAGAAAGCCAACATCATTCAAGTGTAAAAACTGCTAAAGAGTGAAGATGGGTCAGGATTACTACAGCATCCTGGGCATTATTAGAAATGCAACAGACGCGGATATTAAAAAAGCGTGAGTTTAAAATAAAATGTATGGGTTTGTTCGACAACTATGTAGAAGCTCCTGAGATGTTTCAAGATGGAACGGGAGTGTATGGCCAATTCTTTCCCTCCAAAAGCTGCTTGCTGATTATAATATTATCGACCATTGGACTTTAAAATGTTGTACACATTATATAAAAATTGACAGCAATTCTGAAGTACTACTTTGGCTGTAGAGAGCAGTGGGATATTCTGAAGGGGTGTGAAAGATGATTTTTAAAGAGTGACAACCACAAAAATTAGCATAACACAGATTCTTTAAAAATGTGCATTTATTACGTATTCCTTTTGCCTTGTCGCTTTTTATCTCTTATCTTGCATGAAGGTACCTTTGCATATCCATACAATTACTGAGAACCTATGGTGTGTGTGTGTTGAAAAATTATTCAGTTCCTCCACCAACTTGCTACTTGCCCTCAATATCCCATTTAAGTGCACGCATTTTGTAATATGCACAAGTTTCTTTGATGACTAATTAAATTCAAGCTAATTTTGCGGTGCAAGTATTGACCAAATAGTACATTTGACAAATGTCCATGGCTGCCACCAACATTTCACAATGTTTCTGGAGTGTCATCTATGTATAAATGATGTTGATGAAAATCAATATTTTCTCTGCTACTGGCACATTAGTCTCAGAATTACCGCTCACTGCTCCAAAAGTTGTGTTATGTGAACTGAAGGGTCATGTGTGTTCATGGTTGCCATGGTATATGTGGGTACAGTTGCTCTAGAAACCCAAGGGAGCTCTCAGCAAGGTGCAGACAGTATTTTCCCTTCTTAAGGAATCCATAGTGTGCACGTGCTGGTGTTAGCCAAGTCTATGAAACACTGGAAGGCCCATGGGAGGCCCATTCCATTATTTTCATTGATCTTGTAAGGCTTTGACAATGTGTTCTTTACAGTTCAGATGAAGCAACTGGAAGCTGGCTCAATATTGATCTTTATTGAGATGTGCTCTACAATTCCTTTGTCTATACTTATTGAATATATTGAGCGATAGTGGACATTACTGATTTCTTCTGTGATTCATTCTATTCATTTTTTATCCATTGAATTGTGCAAGGTGATATGAATTGCATTCCTGTTTTACGTGCTTGTGGGTAGACTCGCCTGAGGATGCACCATTCTCCGAATGTCACGGTCTTAGGCTTCATTGCATTTTTGCTTTCAGATCCCTCTACAAATTATTCTTTTCATTGTTCATTTCCATTTAAAATACCTTAAGTCTGTCAATAGTCAAGCAATTAACACCTCTAGCTATTAACCCAGCCTACCACCCCCACTCCTTCAGGAGGACCACAAATGTGTTGTAGGGTTTGGGGGCTCGTGTGCCTCAATGACTCATTGAGCTTTAGTAGGTGGAGTCAGGGCTTTATGGGTAGGGTCACCCATGCCAAATAAGTCAAAGGGTAGAGCCCAGACTAAGAGTGGTCCATCATCCTCCAGGTTCAGGTTTTCGGCTCAGGAAGTAGAACAAAACAAAACTGTTTTATGGAAATAGCAATGAAGAATCCTTCCACATCTGAGAGCCACAGTATTCCCGACTCTCTACCCGGAACTTGCATGATGGACGGTGAAAACTGAGCTACTGTCATGATGAAGGAAGCCCTGAACACTGCCAGGGGTGGAGGATCTTCACTGGTGCCCTAAATGCCAGCGATGTAATGGCGATAGAGAGACCACCCCTACCATTAACTCATACTTATCACTTAGCTCCACGTTATGTACATAGAGTCAGTCTATGAATATAACTGTTACTTGTAAATAGTTTTATAGCATTGCTTTTACATTCATATTTATTGTTTTTTGTATTTTTATTGCTTTTTATTCTTATTGTGTATTTTATGCCGCATTTTATCTGGAGTAACAACAATTTTGTTCTCCTTTACATTCGTGTACTGAAGATCAGCAATAAACAATTTTGAATCTTGGAGTTCCCAACTTCAATATGCTTTAATATATTTTTCCCAAAGAAAATGTCTACTTTTTCAGGTTCAGAAATACAAGGCAAGTGTAATACTGTGCTTCCATGTTTCTTGCTACATTAATAATGGGATTTTGCTTTCCAATTAAAACAAAATAGAATGATGAGGTGTGATACTAACAGATTTGAAAATTCAGCCTTCTGTAAACAAAAAGGGAATTAACACATTTTGTCACCTAGAAGCAGTGCTATGGGCTCTATCTTTATTTTGGAAATAAGTTTATGTAAATTTTGGTTGGCATGAGCACATAGTATTTCACTAAGCTATGAAGAGGTTTATATTTGTATGCTTAGGCTTCAACAGAAAATGGATGGAAAGTGAGATTTTTACCATATTTTGTTGAGGATGTCTATCTGTCTTTGTAGGTACCGAAAATTAGCCCTAAAGTATCATCCAGATAAAACTGCAGATCCCTGTGCAAATGAAAAGTTTTTACAGATTGCAGAAGCCTATGATGTTCTGAGTGATTGTGAGTATAGAGATTTTTATAGTTTCACAGCTTCCAATTGCAAACCTCATGATTAGCTTAACTATATTAAGACCATGTTTGCCATATATCTAACCAGACTATTTATAAAAATAGTGATCATTGGTTTTATATTGAAATGCAGATTAATTGAAATCAATACTTCTGTGGTTTTAAAATACAATTTAAACCAGTACTGAACTCCATTATTCTGGTTAATAAAATCCTCACCCAAATGTTTTGCATGTAATACAGTTAAATGATTAAAGCATCTTTTTAATTCAGCGTGGAAAAATTTTCCATGCAGTTTTTCATTATGAAAATGTATTTCATAATGGAGGAACATTTCAGTGTTCATGCACTTTATTGAACAATGTTTAAAGGAGTGATGTTTTGAATATTTTGTAGAAAGATGTATTCTGTGTTCCTATTCATACATAATCATTGTCATTGCTGTGCAGTTTATAAGTTTATTTTTAAAAGAAATCAAGATTATGTCTTTTGCAACTTGAATTACTCTATGGTTAACATGTGGTTATCAGAAGAAACTAAAGCCCAGTAGAAGAACTCCACTCTACTTTGACTGAAAATGCTTGTCTCTGATGTTTCATGAAACAACAAGGTCAGATACCCAATTTTCTTTGTTCACAATCTAGTAGACCGCTTGTCTGCAGTTATTTTCAGCCCTTTTTTATTACTTAAACAAAATGTGGGAGTCCTTGTTGCTTGCACAATTATTCCTTGTCAAGGAGCAAGCTGGAGCCCATAAAAAGATAAGAAATAGGAACAGAAAGAGGTACACAGTCCCACACGTTGTTTCATTTCCCATTTTCCTGTGCTAATGCAGTATATAACATTTAAAGCAATGAGTAAAGTAACAGTGGAAAAATATAATCATGGAATATTCATGCTCAGAAAAATAATATCTGTAGTGTATTTAATATTTCAGTAATATTGTAAATATATTGTTTGATTAAGCATTCTTTGTTTGGTTACATAATTTATTGCAGATTATATGTCAAAGTATGTGAATGGCATACGTCATTACACCACATGTCATAAGTATGCGCCTCACTAAAGTACACAAGTTATCCCTGGTTCCTGTGTTCTTCTTTCAATTAGTTTTATGTTTTGGAATTACAAAATATAACAGTGGTGACAGGGAAGTTTTAAACGAACTCGAGATGAAGCGTAGCATGTTTTTCTTCAAAGGGGCGAGAAAGATATTTGGAAGTTTTTTTTAAAAAAAAGCACAGCCCATTTTTTTTGCAAGAGATGAAAGACTTTCAAGTTTTTTTTTGAAAAAAAAAACAGGTGAAATTCACAGGTTCATAAATACTGATGATAATAATAAATTAAAAAAAAACAGAAATGGCTGCCTACATTGGAAAGACAGATGCACTTGATTGCACAACAGATAAATAGTTGATGTATACTGAACAAATTGAGCAGCATTTTGAAGGAAATGAAGTAGCCAATGAGAAACAAGTGCAAGTTTTGCTGAGTGCAATAGGTGGAAAAGCATACAGTTTGCTTAGACATTTGACTGCTGCAACCAAACCAGCTGAAGAGAACTTTGCTGATATCATGAATGTAAAGAAGTAACATTTAGAAACAAAACCATTATTGATTACCGAGCACTTTAGGTTTCATAAGTGGAATCAAATGGAAGGAGAGTCCATTTATGTGGCTGAATTGAAGAGATTGTCTTAGCATTGACAGTTCAGTAATGGGCTTAACGATGTACCGAGAGATCGTTTAGTTTGTGGAATCTTACAAGAGAGCTTTCAGAAATGGCTTTTAACTGAAGTACAACACGCATTTAAAAGAACAGTTAAAATGAAACAGCAGCTAGAGATGCAATTGAATTGCGGTCAGGAATGAAAGTGAGCGTGAACAAAATTGCAACATCTAAACAAAAACCTTCCTGGCTGAACAAATTGTATTACCATTGTGGCAGGGGCTCACGTACACCAGACCAATGTAGATTTCAAGGTGAAACACAGAAAATTCAATGAAGTAGGACACATGGGTGGTAGAACATTCCATTGGTATGTCTAAAAGGCACCATGTAGACTTCATAAACTGAGGCGGAGTTTAGTGATGTTGTGGGGTTAGATTTGGATGTCATGGGCATTAATGTTTAATATTGTAGACATTATCACAAAAAGTATTGTAATTAAATGGTTGTGTTACTAACTTGGTAATGCAGAGTCTGAAATGTGTTCCAGTCCCTCCATGCACTTTTGACAATCAGGAGTCATATTTAACAGCCAGTGAAAATGAAAGGTTATATCAATGGAAATAGCCATGAGGCTGGTGGAATTTTATAAAAAGGCAGCAAAAGATTACTATTCTTTTATAAAAACAAACTTCTCATTCTTACCAAGTTTGGGCAGCACGTGACTACAGTCCCATGCTGTATGTAACCGTTTCTTAACTATTTTTTTGAAAAAAATCTAAATTGTTTTCAAGCCCACTGCAAAAAATACACAAGGAAAGCATCTATTGAAAATGGCCCACCACCAGTAATCTAAGAATGGGAAATAATGCTCATATTATCAACAATAGATACATTCTAAGAATAAACAAAAAGATACTCATTGAAAGAGCTGTTTCTGTTTGCTCTGCAAATTGTAAAAAAAAATCTAGTTTCAAATGTGTAATAGCTTTGGGGAAGTTATTTATTTTTAATGAAATGAAGGTATTACAGATTTGTCTCCCCTGACTTGTTCAGAAAAATTGGTTCAATCCAGTAATAGTGAGATCTTTCAAAAAATTGGGTGCATGAAGTTAATAGAGGTGCCTCAAGTAACCAAGAATTATGTTTTCATCTTTAAAATATCTGTGCTGCTCAGGTCATGATAAGAATTTCTGACTTAGCAACACACACAAAATGCTGGGGGAACTCAGAAGGTCAGGCAACATCTATGGAAAAGAGAAAACAGTCGATATTTTGGGCCCAGACCCTTCATCAGGATTTCCAGCACCTGCAGATTTTCTCTTGTTTTAGAATTTTTCTTTTCCAATATTTTTATTAGTTTCTACATAGAAAAATACAGAGTACAAGAAAGTGTATATAAAAGGTCAAAAAAGATTTTAAAATCTACCAATTACATTGTATCTGTTCATAATAACAACCTCATTATCCGTATTCATATAAATTAATCTATAGTTATATTGAACTATACTAATTTAATACAAAAAAAAGAATCTAACCCCTACCAAGACTGAAGCTGTTCATTAAGGAAAAAAGAAGGTAAAATACCTTCTAATGTAATAAAAATTAATAATAGCCAACATCTGTGTTTAAACAACGAATTGAAGGTTTTGAAAATAATTCAGTAAAGGTCCCCACATTGTTTGAAAGTCTTGACGAGATTCAGAAATTAAACAATGAATCTTCTCTAAATCTAAACATGACATAATGTCGCATAACCATTGAGCATGAAAAGGAGGAAAAACATCTTTCCATTTTAAACAAAAGTGTCCTCCCAGCTATGAGAGAGCTAAAGGCCAAAATATGTAAATCAGATGCCTTCAGCTTAATATCTTGTCCTGCAACAATACCGAATAGGGCCATCAGAGGGTTAGGCTTAAAACTGACTTTAAAAAGTAAGGACAAAGTTTGAAAAACTTCCTTCCAATATTTTTCAGGATTCGGACAAGTCCAAAACATATGAATTAATGAAGCTTCTCCGTTATTACATCTGTCACAGTAGGGAGATATATCCGAATAAAAATGAGATAGCTTATCCTTAGTCATGTGAGCTCTATGTACCACCTTAAATTGTCTGAGGGAATGATGAGCACATAGCGATGAAGTATTAACCAGTTTAAAAATTTCATTCCAAGTTTCCTCAGATATTGATTTCTGTAAATCTTGTTCCCAGAGATTCTTAACTTTGTAGAAAGGAACATTCTTCGTCTCCAGTAACATAACATAAGTATTAGATATAGAACCAGTATGAAAAGGTGTCAAACTAAAAATTATGTCTCGTAAGTTCTTATCTGAGCTTATAGGAAATGTACATAATAGAGATCTCAAAAAGTCTGTGATTTGTAAATATCTAAAAAAGTGAGTTTTGGGTAAACTGTATTTAGCTGACAATAGTTCAAATGAAAAAAGGTTTCCTCCAGCAAACAGATCCCAAAAACATTTAATACTCAACTTGTCCCATTCTTTAAAAACTAAATCAGTCATGGAGGGTTTAAAAAAGAATTAGAATAAATGGGACTTGAAAGGGAAAATCTCAATAAACCAAAGTGTTTTCTAAATTGTATCCAGATCCTCAGAGTATGTTTAACTATTAAATTATCAGTTAGTTTACTTACAGATTTAAAAAAAAGTGAGGATCCAAGAAGAGAAATTTACTAACAGAGTTAGCTTCTAAAGAAACCCATACCAGACAATCTACACGATAAATATAATATAGCCAAAACATAAGATATATATTAACTCCCCAGCAATAAAATCTAAAATTAGGTAAGGCTAAACCTCCAGACTTTTTAGATTTTTGAAGATGAACTTTATTTAAATGAGGACATTTATTTTTCCATATATAAGAGGATAAGGTAGAATCGAGAAAGTCAAAATAGGATTTAGGAATAAAAACGGGTAAAGTCTGAAGAAGATATACAAATTTAGGTAGAATATTCATTTTAATAGAATTAATTTGTCCAATCAACGATATTGAAATAGGTGACCAATTTAATGATATCCTTTTTACATGATTCAATAAAGTAAGAGTTTTCTTTAAACAGGTGTTTGTAATTCTTAGTGACTGTTACACCCAAATAAGTAAATTGATTCCTTACAACTTTAAAAGGGAGATTAGTATTAATTGATTCCAAATTATTTAAAGGAAATAATTCACTCTTATGTGGTTCAATTTATATTCTGAAAAATGGCTAAAACGGGTGAGTAAAGAAAGTACACAAGGAAACGAGGCCTCAACATTAGAGGTAAACAACAATATATCATCAGCGTAAAACAAAATTTTGTGAGTAATACCTCTCCTTAATACACCACAGATATCATTAGATTCTCAAAAAGCAATGGCAAGAGGTTCTAAAGCTAGAGCAAAGGGCTCAACGGACAGTCTTGTCTAGTTCCATGATTAAGTTTAAATGGTTTGGAATTTTGAAAATTAATAACAACACGAGCAGAAGGAGATAGATAAAATAATTTAATCCATTGAATAAAATCTGGTCCTAAATTTAATTTTTCTAAGGTTTTAAATAAATAATTCCATTCAGCCTGATCAAAGGCCTTCTCAGCACCTAAGGATATCACACATTCTGATATCTCCTAAGAGAGAGAGTAAATAACATTTAATACACGACGTATATTAAAATAGGAATGTCGGTTTTTAATAAATCCAGTCTGATCATCAGAAATAATAGAAGGTAGGGTATTTTCAATCCTATGAGCCAGAACTTTAGAAAGGATTTTAGTATCGACATTGAGTAATGAAATTGGCCTATATGAAGAGCATTCAGTTGGGTCCTTGTTCTTCTTTAGGATAAGCGAAGTAGAGGCTTCATAGAAAGATTGAGACAAGCTACCCAATTTGAAAGTATCCAAAAGGACTATGTGTAACTGCAATATAATTAATGAAGAAAAAGCCTTATAAAAGTCTCCAGAATATCCCTCTGGACCCGGAGCCTTCCCCGAGTGTAATGAACGTATAGCCTCGGCAATTTCCTCATAAGAAATGGGTTCATCCTTCTGTTTACAATTATCTGCAGTAGGTGCAGGGATATTTAATTGATCTAAAAAATTATTCATTACAGTATTATCTTTAGGGGTGTGGTGAACTATGTGCCTGTCTGGACACGCCCCCTGCTGACGGCTCCTGTGGCTCCTCCCACAGGCCCCTGTATAAAGGCGATCGAGGTCTGACGCTCGGCCTCAGTCTCCAGGTCATAGTATGATGGACACTCACTCCTGGTTCCTTCTTCCAGTCAATAAAAGCCGATATCTCGCCTTACGTCTCAGTGTGAGTTATTGATGGTGCATCAAGGGGTATCAGAACTATAAAGTTTAGAATAGAATTCTGTAAAGGTATCATTTATTTCAGAGTGATCAGTTGTCCTATCACCATTAGTTTTGCAAATTTCTTTAATTTGTTGTTTAACTACAGAAGTTTTTAATTGGTTTGCTAATACTTTGCCTGATTTATCTCCATGAATGTAAAATTAAGTTTTATCTTTAAGAAGTTGAGTTTCAATTGGATATGTTAACAGAAGATCGTATTTAGTTTTAACATCAAGACGTCTTTTATATAAAACAGTATCTGGAGCTATAGCATATTTTTGATCTAATTGATTCAATTCTTTTTTTATTAGCTTTATTCTTAACACTCACAGTATAAGAAATAATTTATCTTCTAATATAGGCCTTGAAAGTATCCTATACAATAAGATTAGAAATCTCTTCCTTTTTATTCTCTTCAAAAAACAAAATAATATGCCTCTAGAAATTTTAAAAATTCCTTATCAGATAACAAATTTGTATTAAAACACCAAATTCTGTTTGTTTGAGGAAGACCAGGGAGATTTAAAGATAGAAATACAGGAGCATGATATGAAACAGCAAAATCTTTATATTCACTGGAACAAACTGATGAAATCATTTGACTATCAATAAAAAATAATCAATCCTGGAATATGTATGATGAACATGGGAAAGAAATGAGTACCCCCCTATCTAAAGGATGTAGGAAACATAAAACATCACCAATACCATATTTCAATAAAAAAAAGATTGAATGAACAAAGCTGATTTATTAAGAGACACTGGTTTAGACGATAATTAGTCTAAAATTGGGTCTAGCCAGCAGTTAAAATCTCCTCCCATCACCAAAGAATAAAGAATCAGATCTGGTAAAAACAAACAAAAAAACACTCTCTGAATCCTGGATCATCTACATTTGGGGCATACATATTGGCAAATACTATTAATTTATTATCTATTTTTCCTGAAACTATAACAAAACATCTATTAGTATCAGACACTACTTTATGTTGGACAAAGGAAAGTGTATTATCTATAAGAATCAAAACTCCTCTAGATTTGGCCTGAAAAGACAAATGAAAACAAAGTCTGTTCCAATGGCTAAAAAAACGTAGATTATTAGATTTGCGTGTATGAGGGACCTTAAATAATAGGGACCTTAAATTTCCTAATATAAGCAAAAATCTTATTACGTTTAACAGGGTGATTTAACCCTTTCATATTAAAACTGAGTAAATTAATAGTTTGGTCCATTTTTAGTATTATTTAAAGGAAAGGTTAAAATGTAAGTTAAAACCAATCCATAAACCTTGAGAAATGGTAACCAAGCAACAAGTTGGCTAAAAAAAATTTCAAAAACAGCTCCTGAGAGAAAAAAACATCCCCCCCCCCCCATCCACCTCCCAAAGAAGGAAAACCAACTATTAGAAAGCCGGCATCTACAACTATGAACAACCCCCAAAAAACCTGGTGACCGCTCCAATTAGTTTCAAGATTATTTATATTCCAACCTAGACTAAACAATATCCAAACAAGAAATTCAATTCTCATATATCAAAAATACAGTATTAAGAAAATACAAAAGGAAATTAGTTACAACGGTTTACCAAAAGTAAAAGATACCATTATTCATACAGAAAGACATTAAACATTTAATCTTATATCTTCATGAAAAAACAGGCTAAGCAGTTAGCTTTCAAATTTTAAAAGATCTTTATGCTTCAGCATTCAAACAAAACCATTCAAAGGGTCCATCTTTAATGAGATTCTCAGTCAAACTGAGTAGCCAAGGGACTAGTTAAAACCCTTGTTAAAAATTTCAACAAAGCTTGTTTAAACTTAGCACATTCCTATATAACCTTAGGTGAATAGTTTTCAAGAATCTAATATTCCACCCTTTTAAGTGTGATTCTGAGACGAGCTGGATAGTGAAGGGAGGGTTTAAAACTCTTGTTAAAAAACTCAGACATAACTTCTTTGAAGTTATCACATTCCTGCATAACCTCAGGCGAGTAATCTTCAACAATTCTAATCTTGCCACCACAATAATCAATCATACCTCTTTGACCTCCATCAATCATAGGCAAAGACGCCAAAATTTCCAGAAATAGTTCTTGCAGAAAGTTTGCAAAGAATTCCATAGGATGAGTACCTTCAATTAATTCTTCGAGACCCAGAACCCGTAGGTTGTTCCTTCTATTTCTATCTTCTATGTTGATAATCTTCTGTTTTAACTCTTCGTTAGACTTCGATTGCTTTCCACAAAGCTTTTGCAATTCATCCACTTCTATTTCTAGAGACGACAACCTTGCTTCATTATCTTTTATAAGTTTGTTGTGTTCATTAAGGGTTTGCTGAATAGAATCCAATTTGCCATCTATTTGTTTAAATTCAAAGCTGAATTGTTGAAACTTCTCAGAGGCTTCTCGTGTATGACTTTGCAGCAAATCCATAACAGAATCCGAAGAAGCAGGGGGATCATCCTTTTTAGTACCTCGGCTGCCCCTTGATGTAGCCATAATGAAAAAATATCACACTTAAAAAGGAAGTTTCAAGGCAGGTTGGAAATAGTAAGATAATTAGAGTTGGAGCAATGGGAGATTTTTGTTACTCCATCAGCCACCACCAGGAAATCTCGTTTTAGAATTTTTGACTTGTCTGCTTTGTTGCTGCAAGTTAATGGCCCTAGTTAGTCAAGACAAATCAAATTTATTGTCATGTATGCAATTTAGTGACATACAGATACAATGAATAACATTACAAGACTGTATATGCAGACAACACACAGAATATAAATTATACATAAATTATAAGCAGTGAAAAGAAAATAAGCCTGCAAAATAAATCAAAAGTCTTAATGACACAATCAGAGAAGAGTCAATGTTAGTGCAAGAGGTAGCTTGTCATGTTCTGTAGCTGAGATGTGATTTGGGATTTGTTGGTCAGTTCAAGAACTTGTATGAAAGTAGCTGTTCCCGAACTTGATGGTGTGGGACTTTAGGATCTGTACCCACTGCCTGGTGGTAGCAGTGAGAAGAGAGCATATCCTGGATATCCCTTGATGATAGATGCTACAGGTGATGTTATCTCCTGTAGGTGCTGTCAATATTGGCAAAGGCTACGCACATGCCCAGCTTAGGCTGACAAAGACCCAGCATCCTAAATTCAAATGAAAATCAGAAAAATTGCAGATGTGCAATCTGAAATAAATACAGAAAATGCTGGATATACTCAAAGTCAGGCAACATCTGTGGAAAAAGAAAAAATTAATGACTCAGGTCATAAGAACATAATCTTGATAATAGCAGCAATTTCTTCATTACAAACCTGGGATTTGGTGGAAAAGTTTTCATAGTCGAGTTGCATGGTTTTGTGACCAGCCCTTAACCCCAATAATTGCTGCAATGTTATAAGAATCTCCCAAAATTAATGTGTTTTTATCTTTGAAAGCTTAATTGTTATAGATTTTAGCCCTATTGCAGTCTAATTTAAATACCATCTTCTAAACCATAAAATTTTGTTGATGTCTAAGCTCTGACTTTGAACAATAATCTTGATAATTACAGGTATCTAATGAGTGAAAATACATTAATGTTGTTCATTTGTGGAGACACCAGGGTATGGATCAAATTCAATCTACATAGGTAACTCACTACTGTGGTTAAGCTAAAATGGAATCTTATAAATAATTCCATTGAAATTTTAAGCTTTTTTTGGTACTTAGAAATCCAAATAAACTGAGAAATATCAGAATCAGGTTTATTATCATCGGCAACACGAGTGAATCTGCAGATGCTGGAAATAAATAAAAACACAAAATGCTGGCAGAACTCAGCAGGCCAGACAGGATCTATGGGAGGAGGTAGTGACGACGTTAATTATCATCATTTATTATCATCGGCATGTGTCGTGAGATTTGTTAACTTAGCAGCAGCAGTTCAATGCAATACATTATACAGAAAAAGAAGAAAAAGATAATAAATAAATTACAGCATACGTATATTGAATAGATTTTTAAAATTCTGCAAAAATCAGAAATAATATCAAAAAAGTAAGGTAGTGTCCAAGGGTTCAATGTCCATTTAGGAATCGGATGGCAGAGGGGAAGAAGCTGTTGCTGAATCGCAGAGTGTGTGCCTTCAGGCTTCTGTACCTCCTACCAGATGGTAACAGTGAGAAAAGGGCATGCCGTAGGTGCTGGGGGTCCTTAATAATGGATGCTGCATTTCTGAGACACCATTCCTTGAAGATTCCTGGGTACTTTGTAGTCTGGTACCCAAGATGGAACCAACTAAATTTACAACCCTCTGTGCCTTGTTTTGGTCCTGTGCAGTAGCCCCTTCCCATACCAGACAGTGATGTAGCCTGTCAGAGTGCTCTCCATGGTACATCTATAGAAGTTTTTGAGTGTTTTTGTTGACATAACAAATCTCTTCCTATCATTTTTTTCAGTAAGGAAAAAAGCTACTTATGACAAATTTGGTGAAGAGGGCTTGAAGGGAGGCATTCCCTCTGAATTTGGTGAAACAGGAGCTTGGACAACAGGATATACTTTTCATGGCAATCCCAACAAAACCTTCAGAGATTTCTTTGGTGGAGATAATCCATTTGCAGGTATTTCTGTTAAATATTTTAATAACAATGAGAAAAGAGCATAATGTTTCTATCTGTTGGGTCATGAACGCCCTGCCTGTTTACACATGCCAGCTAGAAGATAATGCCAAAGACTGCCAATCTGTGAAAACAAATGCTAAAGTATATTTCTCCAGAAATTCTTCATATCTCAGATGTTGACAGTAGACAACAGAGAACAGCCTCAAGTCTTGAATGCCTCCATTGTGTCTGAACAACTGGAATTACATGTGGTTTTCAGGGTCCTGTGTAACTTGATCACTACATCCTTGACTTCTAATTTGTTATTTGAATATACTGGATAATAAGTTACCTTACATCAGTCTATTTCCCTTTTTCATTTGAGCATTCCTACAACAATCTTACCCATAAGTTTATGAAAGCAAAATACAGTGGATAATGAAAATCAGAAATAAAAAGAGAAAATTATAGAAATGTACAGCAGGCTTCTTTGGAGAGAAAACCAAGCTCAGTCTTCAAGTAAATTTAATGATCAGATACATAATACTACTGGGCAAATAAAACAATGTGGGTCTTGAATAGAATAATTAAGAATAGTTGCTTTAAAAATCAGAACATTCTGGAAGCACTCAACAGGTCTGAAGGCATTGGTGGAAGGATCAACAGAGATAACACCTCAGGTCGAAGACTTGTCAGAAATGGGAAAACACATTAGTTTTAAGTTACAGAGCAGAGGAGAGAGAGGTATATATGATAATGGAGATAACAATGACAGGATGAGGCTAATGTTGCTTTTGGGATAAGTTCGTATCTAGATGATAGGTTAAAGAGGGAAGTTAGAGAGAACACAGGCAAAGGAGTGTAAATGCAGTGAAATGCAGAGCTATTAGAAATACAAAGCAGCTCAGGTCAAGCTAGTGGAGAATGCAAAAACTTGCCAATATTACATATTGATATCCTGCAGTGGAATATGCCAGTTCAGATGCAGACAGAAAGGAGTTACTTGAATTCTGGTAAGTTGGCTGTGCGCTCAGTTGTAGCAGCCTGTGGGAGCCCAAACAAAAGTATAATTATTCATCCTTTGCCATGTTTTTTATGATTACAAGACACTGCTGGATAGTAAGAACATCAAGTACTTCAGGTATGTCCCTTGATAGCAGTGGAACTAGACTTGGTGTGTACCATGTTGCCTGGTATAGCCACCTAAGGAGGAGGCAGTGTCCTGAGGTAGTGCGCAGTCCAACAAATGGTGCAAATGATTGTCTTTGACATTTTTCTGGTGACCTGCTGGACATTGGTAATGTAGAATACTGCCAAGTCTAGTTCATTGAAGAGACTGATGGCATAGGTTGTTGTGCAGACCAGACCCTCGTTCCATGGGGTCACCTATTGCAGCCGTCCAGGGGAAGAAACGCCAGAGGTGGTGTGGCATGGCTGTGTTGGAGGCTGGCACCTTCCATCAGTGCTGCCCTCTAGTGTAGTGTTTGCTTGGTGGAAGACAACTGCATTGTGTTCGTCTGTGCCTGTACTAGCATGAGGTGAGGAACTGCTGCGTACTTGTTCTTGCAGAGACGTGGCTCCAGGACAACATCCCATGTACCATCAATCTACAGGCCTCGACATTCAGGGACTTACTATTTTTGTGACTGCATGTTTTAGTACTTTTGTAATTATATGTGCACTGTATGCAGTGTGTGACTATGGGTACTGTTTTGCACCTAGGCCCCAGAGGAATGCAGTTTCATTTGACTGTTTTCATTTGTATTGTTAAATGACAATTAAATTTGAACTTCATTAAGCTGCAAAATTCAGTTTTGAGTCTGGAACACTGCAACATGCCCAGATGGAAAATGAGATGCTGTTCTTAAATTAAGCTTGCTGTAAACCACTTCGTAGTGGTGCAGAAGGCCATAGATCAAGAGCTACTCTCTTTTTCTTCAGATAAATATATTAATTAATAACAAAAGGAACAATATTACTCCCTGATATTAGCTCACTATCAACCTTCTTATTGAAACCAGATCATTTAATGTCATGTAAGATATGAAAAAAATGCTGTTTTATTTCTTAGTTGTCTTTTGATACAATATTATTAGTATAGAACTTTAATAGACCTTGCTATCAGCAATGAGCCAACTTAGAACATAGAACATTTCAGCACATTACAGATCCTTCAGTCCACAATATTGTGGCAACCTTTTAACGTATGCCAATATCAACCTAACCCTGCCCCCAACATAGCCCTCCATCTTTCTATCACCCATACGCCTACCTAAGAGTTTCTTAAACGCCCCTGCCTCTACCAGTACGCTGGTAGCACTTTCAATGCATGCACCCACTCTCTGTGTAAAAAAAACTTACCTCTGACATTCACCCTGTACTTTCCTGCAATCACCTTAAAATGATGCCCCCTTGTGTTGGCCATTTCTGCCCTGGGAAAAAGTCTCTGGCTGTCCACTTGATCTATGCCTCTTATCATCGAATTCTAATCCTGCGTTGGCTTAACTAAAGCAATCCTTCTGGTTTGATTCTTCACAGCAAGGCCCTGTGTATCACAGGCCTGAGAAATTCTCTCTCAACTTTTCCAAACCTTGAGACATAGTTGAGTATTGGGACCTTTTAAACATACCTAAAAAAGCTGGTAAGGTCTCAGCTTCACAATAAATTCAAAAGAGGGTCTGCTGAAACTGTAGCCCTTTCTGAAGTTTCAAGAATAGGATGAATTAATAACTTTTTGACTCAGAAATGACGGTACGACCACTAACCCAAAGCTGGCATTCATACTACCAGTATTTCTGTCTTAAAGGCAGTACTTTAGTGGTATAAGAGCGGTGTGGCAGTAATGTTATTCACAGTCAGTTGTTGAGCATTAGCAGGTTATTGGAATATCGATGCTGGATCTGAAAGTGCACCTTATGAAGTGCCTTCATAGGGCTACCTTGTGGCCACCTCCTGTAACTACAGGGTGACAGATGATTTGCAGGCAGTGTTGACGTGGCAGTTTACAATGGCAAATAGACTCTGATAAGTCATCATTGGGGGTGGCACAGTAGCCCAGCAGGTAGTGCCACCATTTCACTGGTTCAGTGACTCACATTTGGTCCTGACCTGTGCTATCTGTGTCGAATTTGTACATTCTCCCTGTAATCATGTGGATTTCCTTCAGCGCTCTGGTTTCTTCTCAATCCCAAAGATTGGCTACTCTAGATTATTTTGTGTGTAGGTGGATGACAGCAGAATAGGAAAAACTGATAACTATGTCAGAGAGCATGTGAACAGTGATAAGAAAATACATAGGATGATAGGACTGAGAGGGATGCTGTAAAAGTGTACGTAGACTCGATAGGCCTCCTGGCTTGTAAGAAAACACTGTAAATATGTTCTACATGTTGTTGTATTAGGCCAGCCAAATCTGATACAAATACATAATTTAAAGGTTAGTATGTTCTTATAACATTCCTTCCTGACAGACTTCAAATATATGGCAGAACATAAATGGTCACCATCAGAATTAGTGAATTATATATTAGATTCCAATATTAGGAAACCTTACCTTATAAGACCTTATTGTTACTATTAACCTGTGATATAACCAGCCATTGTCCTTTATATTGGAGTTTGTACATCACCCAGCATAAGTATGCCCCTCTCTTTATACACTTTGTTAGATCACTGCTCCTGATAGTGTCTAGCATTACCAACAACTTAATTTTGTCTTTTAAGCTTTACCTTACTAAATTACCTTCTAACTGCAAAATACATTTCACTTTTCATTCATTAATATAAAAAAAGTCTGGTAGAACTGTTCCCATGATTTGGAGGAAGCAGGGATGGTTGAATGGTATATGGTTTATACCAGTCAGTTGACTCGATAAGAAAAGACTGGGTAAAGACTGTGTAAAGAGGAATTAAATTGAGGCAGCTTCTCCTGGTAAAAGCAAGACAATTTCTCTTTTTTAAAAAGTGCACAAGAATTGTTAAAAATAGAAATTATGACCAGAAAATCAGCTTTGGCCAGGTATAATAATGTATCCATCAGCTTGATAAGGGACTTACTAATTTATCAGAGCTCCTGCAGCTTAAAAGTGCTGCTGCTAAATGCATATTTAAATTATTTATTACTTAAATTATTTAATAATAATTAATATGTATTATTTACATCAATTTTTCAGCTCAGATTTTACTAGAGGGAAGTATTTTGCCTTATATCCATTTAGTTAAACTTTAAAAAAAATTACATTACTGGAAAAATAAGCTGACAATATCTAGTGAATATATTATTTAGAGGCTTTCCTAAACAATGAGACTAGTAGTACATATTTTTAACCATTGAGATTTAACTAGGAAGAAATAAATTGTGGAAGAATTGAGAGTTTGACAAAAAAAATGTGGCAAAATCCAACTTAGAAGCAAACAGGAAAGTAATAGAAAGGATATAAAAAGTGACATTTGTTAAAAATGAAAATATTTTTATATCAAAATAGTCATATTTGAAAGAATGTATCAAATAAGAGATTACATGTTTACTCATTTTATGAGTTGGTTAGATTGATTTGCAATTCTAAACAATTATGTTGGTTTCATATCTTTAATGAAGCTTTCTTTTGTACAATTATCTTGCTTACAGTGTTAGTGACTAAACATACCTATGGTGAATTTAAAGTGTAATTATCATGCGGGTGCTACAATTCAGGCAAATTGTGGAGCAAGTTAGAGATGGTTCTTCTACAAAGTTGATGGAAAATTAATTCAAATTTGTTGGGATTGACAATTCACAGGGCATGCCTTACACATTTCAAGTTTCTGGTTGCTTAGTGAACTGTTGATAGTCTGCGTTACTGGAACACCATTATCAGTCCAGCAAAATCTGGCACAGCATGTTCAAAGATTACCAAGCTTAATTAATAAAATTAAAAAATTCAAAATTAAAAACAAAGCATGACTGTTCAGCTTTCGAGTCTTTTCATATCACCCAAGTTACTTTATTTTATTTTGAGATAAATTGTAGAACTCTGTTGCAACTCAGATGAACCATTTCAGTGCCTGCTGTAGCCCCAGTTGACATGTGATAAAATAATTTTAGTAAAAGTAATTACGTTTTAATGGATGCTGAATTTTCTATATACATTTTAGTTGAACCTTAATTGAAACCATTAGAAATCTCAGATGCTGCCATAAAGTGACCAAAAAAGGAGAACTTAGAACTATTTAGAGAAATTCAGTATACATGCTTTCAACCACAATTGGCATGCATTTGATATATATAGCAGAATTCTTAACGTTACAGAAGGTGTTTGAAAGACTTATATTCTTGATGTCAAGGTGTAAAACGCCGTTAAAATCGATGTTTCTTCCACACCTGATTAAGCAATCCCTCAGGACTGACTGTCCAGTCCAGCTCTGCAATTTCAGAGATAGCCAATAAGATTAATATGGGACCAAAAGACACTCCTGCAGGTGGAACAGAAGGTACTTAGCGGGGCAGGTGGATGTGTAATTTGGGAGGTGATGCATTCATTGTACCTTTTATATGGCTTCTACTACTGGATGTAAGATTCAAAATGCCATTGTTGAATTCTGACATTTCGATTTAAGGTTCTTTCTGAAATGAGGAAAGAGACCCAAAATCTGTTGCTTCACAATCATTTTACTAAGCATTGATAGAACAAAGGAAAATTTTAAATGGACGGTGATAAAGGCCTATTGCGCAAAGGGACAAAAGAACTGAGATGTAGGATGGCATTGTCCTATGGTCAGCTATTTTTATACTGCAGAGATAAAGAAAACACCATTTAAATTTGTAGATAAGATTTAACCACTGAGAAAGCACTTATTCAAATAATGCAGAACAAAGAAGCTTCCAGAGCTTTCCAGAATTATACTTTGTATAACCATTAAAAGCATATTAAGTTGTTATATGCATACAGGAACTACTTAAAATACAAGTGGATAATGTATTGTTAAACTGCAAAGAAATTCAGCTAAACAGTTGGATCCACCATCATCTAAATGTTGCGTCTTCATTGTGAGTGCTGATGAACTAGGGTGTCCTCCCAGTAGGAGGAGATGTTATACTTTTACATGGAGTTCTGAGAATACCCTTTGTGCCCACCTACAAATCTTTGACAGTGATGGGACTCTTAAGGGGCAACATTTTTCAGCAGACTGATGTTGAAATGCAAATGATGTGCTCTGCAGATCTAGGGCAATGCTAACAATGTCAGCCTGATAGAGAACATTGACAATGGTTCCCTTATCTAACCATGGATTTGATGAATTTTGCTATAATGTTGTCAGCATTTGAAAGGAGACCATCAAATAAACTTTTCCTCAGATGATTAAAGGCAATTTTGGCACCCTGAAGGCAGCAGTGAATCTTCGTACTGCGATTGCTTCTGAATATGAGAATTGGTCAGTGTTGTGCATAGTAACAATGGGAAGACTCAAGCTACAGATTTCCAAACCACTGTAATTTCTGTTTTAAAAACTTCTAAAAGCCTTACCTTATTCTTCCATCTTTGTCAAGTATCCATTCCTTTAATTCTTTTCATTCTCTGTAGAGTCCAGGTGTATCCCTTGAAGAACAAAATTGTGCAGTTATTATTATATGCAAATTCAAATCACTGTGCATTAAAGATATCACCTTGCAATGGTAAGCTAATTCAGTGACTGTAGCACTCACATTTATTGTGATGAAATGCTTTGAGAAGTTGGTCATTGCTAGAATCAACTCTCAGCAGGTCAGACAGCATATATGGAAGTAAATAAACAGTCGACATTTCGGGCCAAGACCATTCTTCAGGATTGGAAGGGGGGGGGGAATGCCAGAATTAAGAAAGATGGGAGGAGGGGAAGGAGGATAGCTAGAAGATGATAGGTGAAGCCAGTTGGCTAGGAAAAGTAAATGGCTGGAGAAGAAGGATCTGATAGGAGATGAGAGTGAACCTTAAAAGAAAGGGAAGGAGGAGGGGGTCCAGGTGAAGGTGATAGATGAGAAGAAGTAAGAAACCAGAGTGGGGAATAGAAGAGGGGAAGGGTAGGGATTTTTTTTACCAGAAGACGAAATCATTATTCATGCCATCAGGTGCTGCTCCATCTCATCATGGCTAAAGAGGAGACCATGGACCAACATGTTGGAACAGGATTGTGAATGTAAATAGGAATTAAAATGTTTAGAACATAAAATAGTAGAGCACAGGACAGGCCCTTCGGCCCACAATGTTGTGCCGACCCTTAAACCCTGCCTCCCATATAACGCCCCACCTTAAATTCCTCCATATACCTGTCTAGTGGTCTCTTAAATTTCACTAGTGTATCTACCTCCACCACTGACTCAGGCAGTACATTCCACATACCAACCACTCTCTAAGTAAAAAAACCTTCCTCTAATATCCCCCTTGAACTTCCCACCCCTTACCTTAAAGCGATGTCCTCTTGTACTGAGCAGTGGTGCCCTGGGGAAGAGGCGCTGGCTGTCCACTCTCTCTATTCCTCTTAATATCTTGTATACCTCTATCATGTCTCCTCTCATCCTCCTTCTCTCCAAAGAGTAAAGCCCTAGCTCCCTTAATCTCTGATTATAATGCATACTCTCTAAACCAGGCAGCATCCTGGTAAATCTCCTCTGTACCCTTTCCAATACATCCACTTCCTTCCTATAGTGAGGCGACCAGAACTGGACACAGTACTCCAAGTGTGGCCTAATCAGTGTTTTATAGAGCTGCATCATTACCTTGCAACTCTTAAACTCTATCCCTTGACTTATGAAAGCTAACACCCCATAAGCTTTCTTAACTACCCTATCTACCTGTGAGGCAACTTTCAGGGATCTGTGGACATGTACCCCCAGATCCCTCTGCTCCTCCACCCTACCAAGTATCCTGCCATTTACTTTGTACTCTGCCTTGGAGTTTATCCTTCCAAAGTATACCACCTCACACTTCTCCAGGTTGAATTCCATCTGCCACTTCTCAGCCCACTTCTGCATCCTATCAATGTCTCTCTGCAATCTTCGACAATCCTCTACAGTATCCACAACACCACCAACCTTTGTGTTGTCTGCAAACTTGCCAACCCACTCTTTTACCCCCACATCCAGGTCATTATTAAAAATCACAAAAATTAGAGGTCCCAGAACCGATCCTTATGAGACACCACTAGTCTCAACCCTCCAATCCGAATGTACTCCCTCCAGCATGACCCCCTGCTTTCTGTAGGCAAGCCAATTCTGAATCCACCTGGCCAAACTTCCCTGGATCCCAAGCCTTCTGACTTTCAAAATAAGCCTACTGTGTGGTACCTTGTCAAATGCCTTACTAAAATCCATGTAGATCAAATCCACTGCACTACCCTCATCTATGTGCCTGGTCACCTCCTCAAAGAACTCTATCAGTCTTGTTAGACATGATCTGCCCTTCACAAAGCCATACTGACCGTCCCTGATTAGACCATGATTCTCTGAATGCCCATAGATCCTACCTCTAAGAACCTTTTCCAACAGCTTTCCCACCACAGACATAAGGTTCACTGGTCTATAGTTACCCGGACTATCTCTACTACCTTCTTGCAACAAGGGGACAACATTCGCCTCCCTCCAATCCTCTGGTACCATTCCCGTGGATAATGAGGACATAAAGATCCTAGCCCGAGGCTTAGCAATCTCTTCCCTTGCCTCGTGCAGCACCCTGGGGAATATTCCATCAGGACCCGGGGACTTATCCGTCCTAATATATTTTAACAATTCCAACACCACCTCTCCCTTAATATCAACATGCTCCAGAACATCAACCTCACTCATATTGTCTTCACCGTCATCAAGTTCCCTCTCATTAGTGAATACCAAAGAGAAGTATTCATTGAGGACCTCGCTCACTTCCACAGCCTCTAGGTACATCTTCCCACTTTTATCTCTAATCGGTCCTACCTTCACTCCTGTCATCCTTTTGTTATTCACATAATTGAAGAATGCCTTGGGGTTTTCCTTTATCCTACTTGCCAAGGCCTTCTCATGTCCCCTTCTTGTTCTCCTCAGCCCCTTCTTAAGCTCCTTTCTTGCTATCCTATATTCCACAATAACCCCATCTGATCCTTACCTCATGTCTGCTGCCTTCTTCCACCTGATTAGATTTTCCACCTCACTTGTCACCCATGGTTCCTTCACCCTATCATTCTTTATCTTCCTCACTGAGACAAATTTATCCCTAACATCCTTGTTTGGTCACCAGGAAGTTACATTTTTGGCGGATGGAGTGGAGGCACTCCATGAAGCAGTCCCTCAGTTTATGACAGGTGTTACCAATGTAGAGGAGGCTGTATTGGGAGCAGCAAACACAGCAGAGGACCCCAGCAGACTCACAGGTAAAGGACTGTTTGGGGCACCAAATAGAGGTGATGGAGATGATGAATGGGCAGGTGTAGTACTTTGACTGCTTGCAGCAATGAGTGCTGGGAGGGAGATCAATGGGGAGGGACGAGTGGACAAGGGAATCATAGAGAGAGCAATCCCTGCAGAAAGTAGAGATATAGAGGGGGTGGTAAAGATATATTTGGTGGTAGGGTCCCTTTGGAGATAATGGAAGTTGCAGAGAATGATGCGCCATGTGCAGAGGCTCATGGCTGATAGGTAAGGATAAGAGGAACACTATCACTGTTAAGATGGGAGGAAGATCGGGTGAGCGTAGATGTTCAGGAAATGGAGGAGATGCAGGTGAGAGTAGCAACAATAATGAAGAAAGGGAAGCACCTTCTTTTGAAAAAGGAGGACATCTCTGATGCCCTGGAATGGAAGGCTGTATCCTGGGAACAGATGCAGTGGAGAGGAAGGGCCTCAGAAAAGGAAGTCGCATTTTTACAGGATGTAGTGTAGGAAGGAATATATACAAGATAACCATGGGAATTGATAGGATTATAAAATATATCAGTTGATTGTTTGGCTCCAGAAAGGGAGATAGAGAGATTGAGAAAAGGGAGGGAGTTGTCAGAAATGGACCAAGTGAATTTAAGAGCAGGGTGGAAGTTGGAGGCAAAGTTGATGAAATTGATGAGCTGAGTGTGGGTTCATGGAGCAGCAACAATGTAGTCATCAATGTAGCGGAGGAAGAGTTGGGGAGCATTACTGGGGAAAGCTTGAAACATGGACTGTTCTTCCTGGAAGTTGGATAATTCAGATGAAATTGGCCTGTTCTAGTTCATGGCCCAGTTCTTGCTGTTCCAGTAGTGGTATCCATTTTCCTTAGCATAGAAACTTTCCTGTACAGTTCTTCCAGCTATGCATCCTCCTTTGTAATCTGTTTATCCCATGCCAAGTTGCACATGAATTGAGTAATAATATAGAGATTATAATTACAGCCTTATGGCACTAATTACACTCTGCCGCATTGGGCAGGCCCGACATCTGATTCTTGAAGCAAGTACTCTATTCCAAGCTCTATCTTGGAGAGTAATGATTCAAGAATATGGTCAAAACTTCCTTGGAAAAAAAAAGCAACATAGATAACATAAGATAAAATTAGATTTATCCCAGTGACTCATGGAAATCCTTGGTCCTTGAAATGGAGAGGAATCATTTGGGTTAGTATTGAGAAGCTTGAGTCTGTAGACTGGAAATACACAAAAGACCTTTCTAAACATTGCCTCATAAACCACTCACCCATCTGCACCATTAGGCACTTCTTGCCACATCTGTTGTTGTGTCACAGTTAACTCTGGATTCCATAAAATCAGAGTGAAAACAGACTAAGATGTAAATAATAATGTCTCTTTTTAAAATGTTACTCCTCGTGCTTTTGTGCACTATTTGTTCCAATAAATATAACAACAATTAGCTCTTTCCCTCTCTCCGATATCAAATCAAACTAGTTTGATGTGTCCTTCACCTTGGCAACATATTATATGGGCTCTCTGTTCTGCTTGTCTGCTTTTACGTAATGGATTACCCATCAACTACCACATTGTTAACCACTATAAACATCAGAGGCAAGTGGCACCATGTCCTTTGTCTTTTGCACCAATCATCCTGAGGAGATCCTCGGTTTTGCACTCTCCTAAGAAGCATTCATTTAAGAGTATTCTCCAAGATCCTATCCCTAATAATAAGCACAGGAAATTCTGCAGATGTTGGAAATCCAGGCAACACACACAAAATGCTTCTTCAGTCCTGCCGAAGATTCTCAGGCTGGAACGTCAACTGTACTTTTGTCAATAGATGCTGCTTGGCTTGCTGAGTTTCTCCATCATATGGAGGTGATGCATGAAGCCAGGTGATGGTGGAGGTGGATCAGGGGGAGGAGGATGAAATAAGGTGGGAGGTGGTAGGTTGAAGAGGTAAAGTGCTGAAGAAGAAGGAATCTGATGGGAATGGAGAGTTGACTACAGGAGAAAGGAAGAAGGAGGGGTGCCAGTAGGAGGTGAGGAGAAGAGGAAGAGGGGAACCAGAATGGGGAATGGAAAAAGAGAGAAGGGGAATGGGGCAGAAATTACCAGAAGTTAGAGAAAATGATGTTCATGCTGTCAGGTTGAGACTAACCAATAGTAATATAGGGTGTTGTTTCTCCAATTTGACAGTGACATTGTGGCAGTAGAGTAGTCCATGGACCAACATGTCAGAATAGGAATAGGCAGTGGAACCTTATCCACTAAAAGCCCTAGTAATATTGGAGCCAGGGGAAATCATGCTAGATTCTTAGCTAGAAGGTTTAATACATCAAAAATAAACAATTTGTTTTATGCCCTAAACTACAGAGTCTGGAATTGCCAATATTAAAATTAATGTGAATATTTAAAATCAAATATTTTCTAATTTAAACATGGAGGTTGTAGAAATATCAGTATGTCCACATAAACTGTACATGACTGAACCATATAAATCTTGCAAATTAAGACTCATCTTGATTTAGGTATTTGGACAAGCACTTGAATTGCCAAGGTATGGAAAGATACAGGCCAAATGAATGTAGAACAAAGAACATTACAGGCCCTTCAGTCCACAGTGTTATGCTGACCCTTTAACCTACTCTAAGGTCAATATAACCTTTCCCTCCTACATAATTCTCCATTTTCTTTTATCTTAGATATCTTAGATATCTTATCTCCATTATCTTAGATATGCTTATTTAAGAGTCTCTTAAATGTCCCTAATGTATCTGTTTCTACACCACCTCTAGCAGTGCATACCACAGACCTACCTCTGACATTCCCCCCTATTCTTTCCTCCAAAAAACTTTAAAGTTATGCTCCCTGGTATTAGCCATCTCTGCCCTGGAAAATGTCTCTGGCTGTCCACTCTATCTGTGCCTTTTTTCATCATGTACACCACAATCAAGTCACCTTTAGTCATCCTTCTGTCCAAAGAAAAAAGCCCTAGCTTACTCAACATATTCTCGTAAGACTTAGTGAATGGGATTAGTGTAGATGGGTAATTGTTGCTCAGCATAGATGTGGTAGGACCTGTTGCTATGTTGTAAAATTCTATGACCAGGGAATATAAGGTTATGATAACCAGATAGGAAATACCCATTAAGTTAATAATGAGAGAATTTAGATTTATGGTTAATAATAGAGGAGTAAAATCATTATTGAGGAAACATTCATTCACTCCTCGAATAATAAGGGTCTAGAGCCAATGGTGGTAAAAGCAGAATCTTGCATTGATTTAAGAAGTACTTGATGAGATGTAATCTAGTAGGCTGTGAATGTGCGGCTGGGAAGTGTGATTATGAAGGCAAGTTCATTTTGATAAGCGTGGATTCCATGAGTAAAATATATTTTATTGTGCTATTAATCTCTATAATTCTATGATTCAAAAGTAAATCCTTTATAGATTTTAAGAGATGCTAGAAAATAATCCACTAAGGAAACTGTTGTTTGGAGAACTGTAAATAACTGGCAATATCCAAACATTTTTAAGTGAAAAGCAAGTGAATTGAATTAGTAAAGATTTACTGTCAGAATGCAGCCTATTAGCACAAAAATATTCTTTATGGTGCCATCTTTTTTCACAATTAGCATGGCTTTCATTATACAATAAAAACATGTGACAAGTGGTATCATTTTCACAGACATTTCTCCCACTTTGTTGCTGATCAGAAACACAAAATTGTAATAAACACCTATGGTTCTCTGTTTCAGTTCCACATTCCACACTTTACTTTCATTTGCAGATTTTTTTGACACGAAAGCAGAGATAAATCTGGGATTTGGAGGATTACGAGGACGTGGAGTTAAGAAACAGGATCCTCCTATTGAACGGGAGTTGCATTTATCTTTGGAAGATTTGTATCATGGATGTTTGAAAAAGATCAAAATCTCACGCAGGGTACAGTACTCTTAATTCATTGAATTAGCATGATCATTGAAAATTTATGGGACTGTCATCTATTGACACAGTTGTGTTCAATAAACTCAGCATTGATGAAATTTAACTTCAGATATTACAGATAAATTGTGAAATGGGTTATACTTTAATTCACTAAGTCTTTAGATTTTTTTTTCCTTTAATTCACACCAGAAGTGAGATGTATAAAGTACATATTGTACTTTTCACTATCTACAAACGTTTGTAGTTAGAACTATTACTTGCAGTGAAAACAAAATAGCTATGACAACATGTAAACTGTCTGTTCCAAGGAGTAACGGTGCCCCTCCCCCCAGTCTTCTTAAGCCCGTCACCTCTACTGGGGCATAAATCATCAACAGCATCTTATTAGTGTTCTCTATCCTGGGCCAGTCTTTCAAGTTGTCCCCAGGTGTAGCCCATCTTCAAAGATCCTTCCTATTCCAGGGATGAGGTCTTTGGAGCTTCTGTAGTTCTCAGCTTTTACTGGATGGATTGCTAGCTCAATGCCCCATCCTCCTCCTTTTGCAGCTTGGGACGGAGTTAAGGAGTAACTAAGACCATGATTAATACATAAAAATGATTGGCAAGTGTGAAAATTACCAGTGTTCCAAAGATTCAAAGTTTAAACACTTTTAGCTGTCTGTCTAGAAGTACCTTTTTTCACAACTGCCCAAAGGTCCACTGACTCAAGAAACTCCTTAGCCAGTTTTTTGGTCTGTAAGCATCTAGTGACTCTTTCAGCCTTGGTAAACCGACTGAAAATATTTCTGGGAAAGCTTGTTTGATTTAAAAAATGGCAGCAATGTTTCTTTTCATTTAAAAGAAATTTGGACTAATCATCTAGAGATATGAATATGAATCCTGACATAAGACCATAAGATATAGGAACAAAATTAGGTAATTTGACCCATCAAGTCTGCTCTACCATTTCATCATCACTGATCCAATTTTCCTCTCAGCCCCAATCTCCTTCCTTCTCCCCCTATCCCTTCCATGCCCCGACTAATTAAAAATCTATCAACCTCTATCACAAATATACATAAAGACTTGGCCTCCACAGCTGAATGAGATAACATATTCCACAGATTCACCATTTAACGCCTAAAGAAATTCCTCCTCATCTCTGTTATAAAAGGACGCCCCTCTATTCTGAGGCTATGTCCTCTGGTCCTAAACTCCTAGAAACATCTTCTCCACACCCACTCTCTCAAGGCCTTTCACCGTTTAATAGGTTTCAATGATGTCACCCCTCATTCTTCTGAATTCTGGTGAATACAGGCCCAGAGCCATCAAACGCTCTTTTTATATGACAAATTGTTCAATCCTGGAATCATTTTTGTGAATCTCCTTTGAACCCTGTCCAATTTCAGCACAATCTTTATAAGATAAGGGGCCCAAAACTGCTCACAATACTCCAAGTGAGACCTCACTAGTGCTTTATAAAGTCTCAAAATTACATCCTTATTTTTATATTCTAATGTTCTTGAAGTGAATGCCAACATTGCATTTGCCTTCCTCACCACAGACTCAATCTGCAAATTAACCTTCAGGGAATCCTGCACAAGGAATCTCAAATACCTTTGTGCCTCATTTTTGTATTTTCTCTCCATTTAGAACATAAACAACCCTTTCATTTCTTCTTCTAAAGTGCATGACCATACACTTCCCAACACTGAATTCCATCTGTCACTTCTTTGCCCATTCTCCTAATCCAAGTCCTTTTGTAGTCTCTCTGCTTCTTCAGCTACCTGCCCCTCCACCTATCTTTGTATTGCCTGCAAACTTTGCAACAAAGATATCAATTCCATAATCCAAATCATTACCATATAAATATAAAATGAAGCAGTCCCAACACAGACCCCTGTGGAACACCACTAGTCACCAGCAGCCAACTAGAAAAGGCTGTTTATTCACGTTCTTTGCCTCCTGACAATCTGACATTGCTTTATTCATGCTAGACTCTTTCCTGTAATACCTTGGGCTTGCAATATTTTAAGCAGCCTCGTGTGTGGCAGCTTGTCAAAGGGCTTCTGAAAATTCAAATACACAAAATCAACTGACTCTCCTTTGTCTCTCCTGCTTGTTATTTCTTCAAAGAATTCCAACAGATTTGTCAGGCAAGATTTTCCCTTGAGGAAACAATGCTGATGACAGCCTACTTTATCATGTGCCTTCAAGTACCCAAAAACTATATCCTTAACAATCAATTCCAACATCTTCCCAGCCACTGAGGTCAGACTAATTGGCCTATATAGTGGTGGATTTGACTTCCCTTGTTAGCCACGGTTGAGTCATCTTGCCTTTAGAATACTTCCTTCTTTTTGGTAAGTATATATCTTGTGCTTTCCGAATTGCTTCCAGAAATTACAGGTATTGCTGCTCTATCGTCATCCCTGTCAGTGTTGTTTTCCATTCAATTCTGATCAATTCCTCTCTCATACCTCTGTAATTCCCTTTACTCCACTGTAATACTGATACATATGACTTCAGCTTCTCCTTCTCAAATTTCAGGGTGAATTTGATCATATTATGATCATGTTCCACTACAAGATCTTTTACCTTAAGCTCTCCAATCAATTCCCATTCATTGCCAAATGGTCAGTCCAGAGTAGTTGATCCCCTAGTGGGCTCAACCATGAGCTGCTCTCAAAAGCCATCTCATAGACATTCTAGAAATTTCTCCCCCTTCAGCTACAGCACTGACCTGATATTCCCAATCTACCTGCATACTGAAATCCCCCATGACCATTGTAATGTTGCCTTTTTGACATTTTCTATTTGCTGTTGTAATTTGTAGACCACATCCTTACTACTGTTTGGGGGTCTATATATAACTCCCATCTGGGTCTTTTTACCCTTGAATTTCCTTAACTTTATCCACAATGATTCAACACCTTCCGACCCTGTGTTACCTCTTTCTAATGATTTGATTTCATTTTTTACAAACAGAACAATACCACCCCTCTGCCTTCCTACCTGTCATTTCGATACAATGTGTATCCTTGGACAGTAAGCTCCCAGCTATAATCTTCTTTCAGCCATGATTCAGTGATGCCTAGAACATCATAAGTGCCAATCTGTAACTGTGCTATAAGTTCATCTGCCTTATTGCATACACTGTGTGCATTTAAACATAACATCTTCAGTCCTGTATTTACCCTTTTTGATTTTGTCCACCTTTTACGTTGTAACTCATCCTGTTGACTGCACTTTTGCCCTATCATCAGCCTCCTCTTGCTAGAAGTCTCACCTTTGAACTTCCAAGATAGTTTTACCAAAATGCTGCAATGCAGCAGAATAAGATGATAGGTGGTATATTGCACAAGACAGAGGATCAATCGTGATATTAATTAATAGAATAGATTTGAGGTTCTATGACCTTTTGCTGTTACATTCTCTTATAGTTTCATGTTCTTATATGAGTTCATAAACCAACATAATCCTCACTCCATCATTGCACACCAACCACGGTGATTGTAAGAGCATGCCAGGATCACCCAAAGGTATCAATCAAGAAAAACTACAGCATAAACTACGTGCATGCTTAACTGTAGAAGCAACATTACAGAACTAATGAAAGGATGAAGATCGATGAACATTCTTGTTCTGAATAATCACAGAGCTGAACGCAGAAAGCAAAAGATGAGCTTGAAGTGTTTGTAACGCTCCTCATCCATGAATGAGTGATCCATCTTGGCCATTTTCCAAGGTTCCACCCATCTTGGATGCCAATCTTCAGCCAATTTAACTCAGTCTATTCAAGATCATGAAACAGCTGCATGCATTGAATACTCTAAAAGCTGTTTGCCTCATTAACATTTTGGCTGTGGTGGTGAGGGTTTGTGCCTGTAGCCAGATTCTTTCAATACAACTACAATAGTCACATCTACATGACAATTGGAAAATTCCCCAGATAGCTCCTGCCCATATAAAAAATAACATTTCTCATCCTTCCATAAGAAAATAAGATAGAAGAGCAGAATTAGGCCATTTGATCCATTGAGGCTGCTCCGCCATTTCATCATGGCTGATCCCTCTCTTGCCTTCTCCCCATATCCTTTCATGTCCTGACTAATCAAGAATCTGTCAACTTCTACCTTAAATATAATCAATGATTAGGCCTCCAAAGCTGACTCTCCACCACTCTCTGGCTAAAGAAATTCCTCCTCATCTCCATTCTAGCAGGACGCCCTTCAGTCTGTCGAGGTCTTTCAACGTTCGAAGGTTTCAATGAGGTCACCCTTCATTCTTCTGAATTCCAGTGAGTAGAGGGCAGGAGCCATCAAACGCTCATCAAATGACAAGCCTTTCCATCCTGAAATCATTTTCATGAAGCTCCTTTGAACTGTCTCCAGTATCAGCATATCCTTTCTTAGATAAGGGGCCCAAAACTACTCACAATACTCCAACCAAGTGAGGGCTCACCACTGCTTTATAAAGCCTCAACATTACATCCTTGCTTTTATATTCTAATCCTCTCAGTAAGAATACTAACATCAAATTTGCCCTACTCACCACCTACTCAACCTGCAAATTAACCTTTAGGGAATTCTGCATCTGGACTCCCAAGTCTCTTTGTACCTCAGTTTTTTGTATTTTCTCTCCATTTAGAAAATAGTCAATTTTTTCAATTCTTCTAACAAAGTACATGATCATACACTTACCGACACTATTCTATCTGCCACTTCTTCACCCATTCTCCTAATCTGCTGTAAGTCGTTCTGTAACCTCTCTACTTCCTCAAAGCAGCTCCCTGTTGAGCACCACTACTCACTGGCAACCATCCAGAAAAGACTGCCTTTATTCCCACATTTGCCTCCTGCCAGTCAGCCAACATGCGATCCACGCTAGTCTCTTTCCTGTAATACTATGGGCTCTTACCTTGTTGAACAGCCTCATGTGTGGCACCTTGTCAAAGGCCTTCTGCAAATACAAGTAGACAACATCCACCAATTTTCTTTTGTCTGTCCTACCTGTTATCTCTTCAAAGAATTTCAACTGATTTGTCAGGCAAGATTTTCCCTTGACGAAACCATGCTGACTACAGCCTATTTTATTATGTGTCTTGAAGCACCTTGAAATCACATCCTTAACAATTGACTCCCATATCCTCCTAACCACTGAGGTCAGACAAAATGGTCTATAATATCCTTTCTTCTGCCTCTCTCCCTTCTTGAAGAGTGGAGTGACATTTGCAATTTTCCATTCCTCTGGAACCATTGCCAGAATCAACTGATTTTTGAAAGATTACTAATGCCTCCAAAGTCTCTTTCAAAACCCTGGGATGTATATCATCTGGTCCAGGTGACTTACTACCTTCAGACCTTACAGTTTCCCCAAGTAGCTGTTCCCTAGTAATGACAACTTCACACATTTTGTTTTTCCCATCTACCACCTTAAACACTCATTCCCTCCACCATTGATGCATTATGGTTGTTGTATAACAATCCAAAATGCACTTCAGTTAGTCATGGAGGCTTATCTGACAACAAGTCCCAAGCTTAAGATTTCTATCAGCAAGAGCAGCATGTGCATGTAAGCACCACCACCTGCAGTTCTCCTCCAAACTGTACATCATCCTGCTTGGAATCATCATAGGTATTCATTCATACTAGGTCTAAATAATGGAACTCCCCATCTAAACTCACGTTCAAGAGGAGTGTATTGGTTTAAGGCAGCAGCTCACTATCACTATTTCAAGGACAAGTAAGGATGAGCAATGAGTTGGCATTACCAGTGATGCCAACATCCAAAATTTGAGTATAAAAAATCCAACAACGAAGTGTCTAATTCCTTCCTTGGCATCTAACAACATTTCCATTGCCAATTTTGCTAACATCAACATCCTTGGTGGTCTCCAAAAATGTGATTATAACAACCACATTAAAAACCTGTGACATAATACCTTGTCAGAGATTGGGAATTTCCAGTGAGTGATTCCTAACCTGATTCTTCAAAGCTTTTTCACTACAAGTCTCGATTCAACACCATCCACATGAAAGCAACCTGCATGATTGGCACCCTATTACCACCCTAAACATTCAACCCCTCCACCACTGATGGACCTTCACTGCAAACCACACCAAATTCAAGATTGTTTATGGTCATTTGTCTGTACAGAAGTGCCATACAAAACACATTTCAGTAATTTGCAAGGATTCTTTAGTAGCATTTTTCGAATATGTAACTTCTATTGCCTAGGAGGAGGGCTGCATGGGAGCAGCATTACCTATGAACTCCATTGTAGTCACATGTTATCCTGGTTTAGAAATCCATCAGTGTACCTTTGTTGTTGCTAGATCATCACTACACAATCTGTAACACAAAAAAAACTTTAGTTACCACTATCTTCTCAAGTTTGGAAGGGAGGGGGTTAAATGTTGGCTTTGCCAATGATGCTCATATTTCGTGAAAGAATGAGTGTCTTCACATGCAGAAACACAGCATAAAACCTTAAACACTTAACCATTTCCTCCATAAATAAGTTGATTTTTTATGTAGGTCTGGGCACATTTACTTTCTAACTGAATTGATTAGAACTTTATTTTAATAATTTTATGTTAAATTACAATTCATTTGGTTTGTTATCATTAAACAGGTTATGAATGAAGATGGTCACACTTCAAGCATTAAGGATAAGATTCTAACCATTCAAGTTAAACCAGGCTGGTTGTCAGGAACCAAAATCACATTCCCAAATGAAGGAGACCAGGTACTTGGAGCGTAATTGAAAATAAAAATCATAACACCAGCTGCCTGGGAAAAGCAAATTGGAATAGGATCTTGGAACTTTAAAGACCGAGTCTTGATACCCAATCCATTTCCAACCACCCCTCCCTTTCACCACACTTCCAGATATAATGTGGGTATAGAAAGGAGAGGGAAGATTTTACTGAAAAGGCATGCACTACATCCCTCTCCTCTTTCATGAACTCACATCGTTGAAACCTAACCTCTTAAATTGGGTATTAGACACCACACTCTCCTTCCAGTAGCTCACATCCATAGCAACCTACTTCATTCAAAATATTCTTTACACAATTGTAAGTCTAAACTGTTAAGCAGGTTAATTTATGGCTGGAGAACCACGTTGAAAGAACAGTGCCAGCTTTCTTCAGGATCCGAGGAAATGTCTGTCAGAAATTCTTCCCACTTTACAGCATTCTCTTCCTCAAGATTAGGAATAGATTTTTGCTTTATTTATTATATTTTTAGATTCTTAGAGCTGCACTGAAAATTAATTTCAGCGCATTTAAATTCTATCCCTTTCCCAGCAACCACGAACACTAAGTGGCCACTTTATTAAGTACAGGAGTGTATCTTTGTGGTCTTCTGCTGCTGTTGCCCATCCAGTTCAAGATTTGACATTGTACCTTCAGAGATGCTTTTCAGCACAAGCGACTGAGAGTACAAGACTATCCACCCCCTTGATAGGGGGCCAGTCTATCGCTAGGTTAACCCCCAGCATTTTGCCTGGAGTACCCATTTTCAGCTGGGTGGACTGGAGCAGTGTGTGGTTAAGTGCCTTGCTCAAGGACACAACACACTGCCTCGACTGGGGCTTGAACTCACGACTTTCAGATCTCTAGTCTAACGCCTTAACCGCTTGGCCATGCGCCATACTCCACTGTTGTAATATGTGGTTATTTGAGTTACTGTCACCTTCCTATCAGCTTGAACCAGCCTGGCCAGTCTCCACTGACCTCTATCATTAACAAGATATTTAAGCCCTCACTGGGTGGCTTTTCTTTATTGCATTGTTCTTTGTAAACTTGAAAGACTTGTGTGTGAAAATCCCAGGAGATCTGTAGTTTCTGAGATACTCAAACTGTCCCATCTGGCACCAATAATCATCCCATGGTCAAATTCAGTTAGATCACATTTTTCCTCAATTCTGGTGTTTGTGTGAACAACAACTGAAGCTCTTGCCCATGTCTGCACGCTTTTATGTATCGAGTTACTTTTACATGATTGAGTGAGGCCTCCGTTGGTTAGGGTTGACCACGGGTGTTGCATCCTAGTTGTCTAGATACACAATCTTGGTTAATACAATATGGAGAGCAAGCTGTTTCCCGTGGAGCAAGCTCTCCCTCTTAACGCATCTAAAGAACCCAAAGGAACGGCAGAGACTGTTTGGCACCAGCATCGTCGTAGCAGTTGCCAAGTCAATGTTGGCCTCAACAGGCTGCCTTAGGGACTCCAGCTCTGGATTTTCCCCTCAGGGTTTATTGCCAAAGCCTTCCCCATGAGTGGGTATAGCTGCAAGACTGTAGAGGTTTCAGATCAGAATTTTCCCGTTCCTCAATGAGCTGCCAACCATGGTTGACAAGCCCCATCTTCTCAAAGCAACTGGTATTAAGAACACAAGAAATGTGTGCAGGAGTAGGCTATCTGGTCTGTTGTGCCTGCTCTGCCATTCAATAGAATCATGGCTAATCTAGCCATGGACTCATCTCCACCTACCTGCCTTTTCCCCATATCCCTGTAATTCCCCAACTATGCAAAAATCTACCCAACCTGGTCTTAAATATATTTACTATGGTAGCCTCCATTGCTTCATTGGGCAGGGACTTCCACAGATTCACCACTCTCTGGGAAAAGTAGTTCCTCCTCATCTCTGTCTTAAATCTACTCTGCCAAATCTCAAAGCTATGCCCCTTAGTTCTAGTCTCACCTACCAGTGGAAACAACTTTCCTGCCTGTCTTTTCTATCCCTTTCATAATTTTATATGTTTCTATAAGATCTCTCATTCTTCTGAATCCCAACAATTTCAGTTCCAGGTGACTCAATCTCTCCTCATATCTAACCTCCTCATCTCTGGAATCAATCTGGTGAACCTTCTCTGTGCCACCTCCAAAGCCAGTATATCCTTCTTCAAGTAAGGCACCAGTAACCCACCTTTGCCTCTTCTCCTGTCAGTAGAAATAGTCCACCAGGCTTAGTAGCTAAGCCACATGTGAAGCCAGGAGCTGGTCATGGTTGTCAGAGACTCTTTGAGGCAAATGCCATTGGGAGCATTTAATAGATAGTGGGAGTTTGTGCCCCCATCACAATCCCTGGTTATAACAAGGAACCAGATACATGATTGGCTGATTAGATACTTGCATTAACAAAATAGGTGTACCTAATAAAGTGGCCACTGAGTGTATATTATTGGAAAAATTGAGATGATAATGATGTAATCTATTTAAATTTCTATCACTTGTACTTTGCTGATCCAATGACTGCCTGCATGAAGCAGCAATATTAGCATGTTATAACCTGATATTAGAAAGTAGAACTATTATTATAGTTTAAAAAACCTGTTTTCTTAACACTATCTGGCTTTTGAGAAAGCAGCAAATTGCAAATTATTTTTAAAGATCTTTAGCCTGTAGTTGACAGTTATTCCTTTCCTGCCTGTCAGTACTTTGAGATCGTCAAATATAGTTGTGAATTATATTGAAAATTCTACCCCCAGGAAGGAAGTAGATCTTTTAATTTTTACCTACAAGAACTCTGAGCTATATTTAGGCATGAAGATCTTATTTTGTCAATTCAGTGTTTTGTTTGTAAATAATGTGTAAGAGGCCAATATCCAAGGCTTAACTCAGGCTTAAGTGCAATAAAGTCATGTACCAGTTAGGATGGTTGTAGCAGGTTTCACAAGGTGCAAGGAGAGAAGGAAAATTAAAATGTTATTTTGTTGTCAATGGTTCTGGATCTTATATTGCCATTGACAGTACTAAAATTATTGCAGAAAATAAGCGTGGTTGCTGGATTAGTGTGCAACCCTTAGAGAGTGAGACTTGGAAATTAATAACAGGAAAAAAGGAATTAACAGATAAGTTAAATTAAGAATTTACATCAGTCTTCACAGTGGAAGACTCCAGAAATATCCCAAAGATGTCTGATGGCCTAGTTTAAAACAGTTTTGAGGAACTTGTAACAACCACAATTGCAGGGTTCATGGTACAAGCAAGCCCCTCATAAAGGCCATTCAAAAAAATGAAAATTGCTCTTATAGCATTCACAAAATTATTAACCAAAAACTTGAAATGCTGAATAAAATTCACTCATGGAATTTTTGTGAAAAAGATAAACATTACTTGTGATTTAATGTCAACATGAGGAAATCTGTAGATGCTGGAAATTCAAGCAACACATACAAAATGCTGGTGGAACACAGTAGGCCAGGCAGCATCTATAGGCAGAAGCACTGTCGACGTCTCGGCCCGAAACATCGACAATGCTTCTTCCTATAGATGCTGCCTGACCTGCTGCATTCCACCAGCATTTTGTGTGTGTTGCTTGTGATTTAATGTTATGGGAAAACTGCATTATAGATCATTTCTAGAAATGCAACACCCGATTCACACGGGTCATCTGCTTTGGAAAAACTAATGGACAAAAGACAGACAAGCCCCCAGTTCACAATGGCCTGCACCAGAGGGCTATGAAGGAAATGGTTGCAAGGATAGTCCCATCATTTGTTGAAGTTATTCAAAATTCTGGGGAAGTATCAGTAGATTGAAAACTGTAAACGTGACTCCAATATTCATGAAAAGAGTGAGACAAAAATAGGACCATTAGTTTAATGTCTGTTATTAGCAAGGTACTGGGTCTATAATTAAAGAAGAAATGGCTTGTCATCTCATGATGGTTGATATTATCCATGTGGTTTTATGAAAAGTAAATTATGTTTTTATAAAGTTGCTTGAGTTCTTTGAGGATGAACCCCCCCCCCCCCCGAGAGAGAGAGAGAGAGAGAGAGAGAGAGAGAGAGAGAGACACACAGCTATCAGAGGACATTTGACAAGCTGGTACATAAAAGGCTGTGGCACAAGAGAAGAGCATATGATATTTGGGGAATTGTGTTAGCAAGGGTTGACATTTAGTTAGAGAGAGTTGGAAAGACATAACTATTGAAGTGGCCCAAGGACCATTTTCATTATTCACTCATTTATTTATGACTTTACAGTAAAGATGTGAAAGAAGAGCAAAGTGTAAGTTTGCCAATGACACAGAAATAGGTGAGAGGGCATTTTACAATGAGAATATTTAAACTCCACAACAGGATGTTGAGTAAGTGGGTGAAAACTCGGCAAATGGAGTCTAATGTGGGAAAATGTCAGATCGTGCACTTTGGTAAGACTATTAGCTAATGGAGGAAGATTGCAGATGAGCAAAGTACAAGGTGCTCTAGGTGTTCTTGTGAATGAATTGCAAAAGGTTAGCAGAAAGGTGCAGCAATTCATTAGGAAGCCACGTTGGCATTTACTGCAAGAGGGTTGGAGTTTAGAAATCAGAAAGTTTTGTTACAATTATACAGGATACTGGTGGTGCTATAATTGGAGTATGAGGCCAAAATGCACACGGTTTAGGTCCCCTTACTTGTATTAGAGACAGTCCAAAAGAGATGCACTAGTTTAGTTCCTGGGAAGGGAGGATTGTTCTATCATAAACAGTAAAATAAATTGGATCAATATTCTTTGGGGTTTAGAAAAATTAGAGGTGACCCATATTGAGGTATATAAGATCCTGATGACATAGGATAATGCAGATGTTGAAATATTTCCATTAGTGAGAGTCTCAAACAAGGAGGCATATTTCCATGATTAAGGTGAGATCATTTAAAGCTAAAGTGCAAAAGAACTTCTTGAAGAGACCAGTGAATCTCTGGAATTCTCTAATCCAAAGGGAGATTATTGGAGCTATTTAAAGAGGAAGTGTTGATTTTTTAAGAATAAGAAATTGAGAGCTTTGATGAAATGACGAAGAAGAGAATATATAAGGGTTGGGCAGATCAACCAAGGCTCATACTGAATAACAACAAAGATTTGGACTGAGTGCCTCTTCCTATTCATATATTTGTTTATATATTCATACATTCTCACAAAAAATGGGTGCAATCAAGTCACTGATTTTATTTCTAGCTTTATGCTGATTGCTCAGTTACAACACTAAATAAGGGCTGCAGTACAGTACACCAGATTAAATCTATTTATAATTATAATTTTTTAGACTTGAAAATACATGCCTGTGTATCCTTTAAACATCTGGTCACAGGTTATGTTGATCTATTGTGTATGAGATGGATCATATATATTTTTCCACAGATTAGAAAGCAGTGAAAATGAACAGAGTGATTTTGCAGCCTTAAGGGAAGTTATCCATTCCTAACATAGTTATTTAAAGCGTCAGCTAACTTTAATGCCAGCTACATCTGCCTCAAACTTGAGGCTCTTATTAATATTCATCCTTAGCAGGCGCTCAGCTAGCCAGTCATGTGACTGAGTTGCAAGGAACCTTACATTCATATTCATCTGATGTGTGCGAGCTGGAATTCATGACCAGCTGCAACTCATGGTTTCCCTTTTCTTGTGCTACATCAAGGCATTATAATATTAAACATACAGTCTTAAATAAATTTTGCATTTTTGCTTATTTTCCTTTCCTTTCTCTTTTGTGTTCTCTATCCCTTTTCTCCTTTCCCTTCATCACTGTGGGATTTAATGCTAATTCCACAATCTCAGACTGCAGCAGGTGATGTCATTTACTGCTCAGTTTTCACTCCACTGCTGTGTCAGGGAGGTAATCAAAGCTCTCTACTCTAGAAAGCAAAGCTAAATGATTCTCCCCATGAATTCAGTGAGGAGGAAAATGAGAGCCCTGGCTTTACCTATAGGAGACTTTTCCCAGATGTGGAGAGCTATAGATTGCCCTACATTCCGCTGAATCCTCACCTACTCTCCCCGGCCCCAAGCAGCAAGATCAGTATCGATATTAAATGAAAGTGAATAAAGATTCAACTCCCTCAACATACAGCTGGTTTATGGAATTTGCAACTGTCTGCCCAATTTCCTGGCAGCAGTCATAACCCATTCATCATATGCCAGTCTCCTTCACTGACTTTATTTCACTTCAGTTTAGGCTGATGATCAGTTCCAGACCTGCAGTAACCTAGGCAGAATTTTAGAATGGGTTTATGATGACTGGCTTGCCACCATCAGAAATATTAAGTAAATAATTTTCATGCTCTAACATTGCCTTAACCATTTCAGAGGAACCATACAATAATTGAGTATTCAAATAGTGCAAAAAACAGAGTAGCACACATCAGACCAATTAGTAATTTCAATTCTGAGGCTGTTTGTTTTTTGTTAGACAAAGTTATTAACAGGAATGGATACATGGATGGAATTGAAATAAAATTCGGTGAGCATTGAATGGCAGAATAGGTACAAGTAATTCAATTAGAAGATAAGACCACAAAACCCAAATTAGGCCATTTGGCCCATTGAGTCTGCTTCATCATTCCATCGTGGCTGATTCATTATCCCCTCAACCACCTTCTTCTGCCTTCTCCTTGCATATAGTATACTCTGCATGTGTGTGTGTGTGTGTGTGTGTGTGTGTGTGTGTTTATATTATAAGAGTTGAGGTACATTCTATATTGAGTTGGGGAGGAGTGTTGTGAATTTAATATTTCAGTAATATTTGAGTAACATTGTAAATTGTCTGATTAAGCATTCTTTGCAGTTTAATTCATTATGCGTTGTATGTAAAAGTACATTAATGGCATACATCACCATACCACTATGTCATAAGTGCACCTCTCCAAAAATAAAAAAAATTAAGTTTACATCCATCTGTCGGGCTCCCTTGTTTCTTTCCTTTTGATTAGTTTAATGTTTTGGAGTTACAAAACATAACAGTAGCATTTCTGAAATACCCTAGATGCTTGGCTTCTGCCTGACTTTCCAAGGTGGCACCGAGCTGTGATTTCCATCAACCATCAAGGTTGCAGCTCAGATGTAATTGATTTTTTTTGGGTTGTTATTTGGAAAAGAGTTAGAATCAGCTTAGGGTTTAGGAACGGGAATGTGGAGGAATTAGGGGTTAGACAGGAGTCTGAACCTCTGCTCTTTATTTGAAGGTCAACAATTTAGATGTGGGTCATCTGTGGTCAGATGTTGGGCTGGCAGACCAGCATGGACAAGGGTGGTGGATGCCCCTCCCAGGGTCAGTGAGTTGTCAGCAGATTATGGAGTCGATGTTCCATGTGGGCAGGAGGTACAAGGTCAATGATCCTTTGGGTTTGTGGATCGGTGAGACCAGAGTTCAAGGCCTAGTATTTGATGATCAGTGGGTCCTGGGGTTGATACTGAGGACTGAGGCCTGAGAGTCAAAATTAACAGTCTAGAAACCAAGGCCCATTGGCTGGAGCCCAAGTCTGTGAATCTCTGTGCTTGAGTCCGAATCCACTTGAGTCTGAAGACGGCCTGTCCTGGGACTGGAGGACTGTGTACGTGTGTGTATGGGAGGGAGGAATGGGACTTGCTTTGCTGTTGTTGTTTTGTTACTTGTTATGTTCTGTTTTGTTGTGTTTTGTGTTGTTCTGCCAGGCATTGTGGGCAGCGTATGTTGGTGTTGGGTTGTGTGGCGCCATTTTCAAACTACCTACAGTGCACCCTCGGGTGTGTTAGTTGTTAACACAAACATGGTATTTCACTGTGTGTTTTGATGTACAAGTGATAAATAACTTGAGTCTTGACCAATTTACAGGTGTCTTCATTCAGACCTTGCCGCTAACTTGCAGAACTGACTAAGGCACCAAGGTCTTCCTTCTAGATTCCAAATATATGTCAAAGGAAATCAAGCAGCAAGTACAGACAGCGATATTCACTTTGGAAAAGCTGGCCTAATAGTTTTAGCTATTTTTAAGTGGAGTCATTTAAGAAGGCATAAAACCAACAGTAACAGTAAAAACATCAAATGTATTACATGGTGTGTGGAACATTGCCATCAGAGATGCTGTCCAAGTCCATATCAGTGTCCTTCTATATCACTGCACAGTTACATCCAAATCACTACCAAGGATTGGCAAGAGCCGAAGGAATTTGCAAACTCGCCCAGCTCCAAAGCAACACACAAAATGCTAGAGGAACTCAGCATGTCAGGAGCATCTATGGAAATAGACCCATTGGGCCGAGACCCATCTTCAGGACTGAGAAGGAAGGGGAAGATAGCAGAATAAAAAGTTTGGGGTGGAGAGAAGAAGGAATCTGATACTAGGGGAAAGAGGACCATGGGAAAAAGGGAAGGAGGAGGGGACCCAGTGGGAAGTGATGGGCAGGTGAGAAGAGGTAAAACAATAGTCAGAGTGGGGAATAGAGGAATGGGGGGGGCAGGATTTTTTTGAAGCAGAGGGAGAAATCAATATTCATGCCATCAGGTTAGAGGCTACCCAGACAGAATAGAAGGTGTTCCTCCTCCATCCTGAGGTTGGCTTCACCTTGGCACAAGAGGAGGGCATGGACCAGCATGTCAAAAATCAAATATTTGGCCACCGGGAAGTTCCACTTGTGATGGATGAAGTGGAAATGCTCGAGGAAGCAGTCCCCCAATTTACCATGGGTCTCACCAATGTGAAGGAGGCCACATTGGGAGCTCCATCATGGGCACGAGCCTCCCTAACATTGAGGACACTTTCAAAAGGCGCTGCATCAATAAGTCAGCATCCAACATTAAGGACCCTCATCATGCAGAGTATGCCCTCTTCTCATTGCTACCTTCAAAGAGGAGGTACAGGAACCTGAAGGCAGACACTCAATATTTTAGGAACAGCTTTTTCCCCTCTGTCATCAGAATTCCAAATGGCCAATGAACCCACATAAACTACCTCACTATTTTTTTCTTTATTTTGCTTGCTTTCTGCACTACTTATTTTGTATATAGTAATTCTTATTGTAATATGTAGCATTTTATTGTGTACTGTACTGGTGGCATAAAACAAATTTCATAACATCTGCCAGTGATACTAAATCTGACTCTCCTATATTCTGGCAGTCAAACGTCAATGCTGTTTGCCTCAGTGACCTATATTTCTAAGCTGGTTATATGATAATATAAAATATATCTACTTTAATTGTTAAAAGTTATAAACAATGATTCCTTGAATGATGTTTGTAAGTACTATGAAACTTAACTGCTAACTTGCAATGGTTAATGAGGTTTATTACTTTTGTTTCATGCAGGGTCCAAATAATATTCCGTCAGACATAATATTTATTGTGAAAGAGAAACCCCATCCATGGTTCTGTCGTGACAAAAATGATCTCATTTACAATGTTCCTATAGAGTTGGCAAAGGTATGTGCAAGCTTTAGATATGTAAGACCATTAGACATTGGAGCAGAATTAGGCCATTTAGCCCAATTGAGTCTACTCTGCCAAAGTATAAAAGCACAAACAAAACCAGGAACATAAAAATTAGGATCAGAAGTAAGCCACACAATTCTTCATGCCAGAGTTATCATTCAATAAGATTATGACTAATCACACGTTAAATTCAGTCTGTCTTCACCTCCTTGCTTTTCAACAGTCTATATATCTGCCTTAAAAATAGTCAAAAACTTTGCTTCCACTGCCCTTTAATGAAGGTAGTTCCAATTTATCATGACCTCCAAAAAGAAAAAAAACTGTCACCTTCAGCTTAAAAAGCTTCAAGAAGAAACATTTTCTGCACATTCATCCTGTCCAGACCCATCAGGTACTTAACTTTTCAATCAAATCCCTTCTTGCTGTTTAAACTCCAGCAGATACTAACCTATCTGTTCAAACTTTCCTAATGACAACCTGACAAATATTAAAATTAAATCAATAATTTGATTTTGGCCTGTACTAGAAAGTACGTACTTACTTATTGCACTCCTGGCGTTTAGGGCAGCAATGAAGGTCTTGATTCTTTGTTGCTGCTTCCGTTACAGTTTTGTTTGACAAGTCAGTGTTGTTAGCCCTGAGCAGAACCCCTGAATCTGGATTACTGATGAACCACTCTTAGTCTGGCCTCTGCCTTTTGATCTTTTTGGCATGGGTGATCCTACCAAGGACCAAAGCATAAGGCTTTGTCTCTAGCCAGCATAGCTCTCTGGGTCATTGAGAATGCAAGCCTTCAAACCAAGACAAGGTTGTGATCGTCTTGGAGGGTACTGAAAAGTGTTAGGGGGTACATATGATGACATTCAGAAGAAAATCATTCGGGAATTCTGGTACAGCTTCTAAAAGAATATGTCCCATTTTTCCAACGATCCAATATTTTGAAGATATTAGAAAGTTGGTGATAGAATTCATATCAGGTGGGTATTTTGTGATCTTCAGAAAGCTTTAGGTTAATCATATGGGAACTCATTGACTTTGTTCAGTAATACAAACTCCAGACCTAATAAGCCAGATTATGCTCCATCTTGGTCACTCATTTCACTTCCTTCTGTGTAGTTCTCATAACTGCAATTAATTATTATAGCTCTACAAGCCCAACAGCCTCCAGGGCTCATAGCTATGACTGTCCCATGAAGAAGTGTGGTTCATGAGAAGTAGGGTTTGGTGTCCATCTATGATTGTACTGTAATTTCTATATCTGAAAAAAAAGCTGTTTGAACAGTTGGAACTTGATATAGGATACCTGTAAAACCAAGAAAGGCCATGGTGGTATGGCCAAGAATCCCCATGACACACACATTTTCCTCACAAGAAATTACTGGTGACATCACCACCCAGTTCCTTCTGATGACCTAGAGTAATAATCAGGAAGCTGTGACTGAAGATTCAAGATAAGGATCAAACTCACTCTGCTATCTAGCTGAGTGGGTCTAGGCCCCATCTAACTCAAGTTGCAGCTTTAAATTCCTGGGCATTAACATATCAATTGACATAGATGTAACCAAAAGGAAGGCATGCCAGCATCTTTAACTTAGACGTTAAGGAGGTTCAGCATGTCACTGAACACTCAAACAAACTTCAAGAGATGTACCGTTGAAAGTATCCTTACTGGTTGTATCATGGTCTGGTATGGCAATTTGAATGTGCAGGAATGTAAAAAGCTGCAGAGAATAGTGGAGTCTGCCCAAAATATCACAGGTATATCTCTCTTCACCATTGGTAGCACCTACACAAAGCAACATCTGTCATCAACGATCCTTGCCACCTGGGCCATGCTGTCTTCACACAGCTACCATTGGGCAGGAGGTACAGAAACCTGAACTCCTGTGCCACCAGGCTCAAGAACAGCTACTTCCTTTCAGCCATTCAGTTCTTGAACCAACCTGCACAACATTAATCACTCCCTCAGGCTATATCTTGTAAAAAAGAAGTAATCAAAGTTATGTGTTTATGTGTTTCTTGTGAATGTTCTGTATCTGATGCTATGGGCTTGTAAAATTTTTCATTGCACCTGTGCGTAGATATATTTGTACATGGCAATAAATTCTCACTTTGACTTTGAGCTTCCACCAGGTGTCAGCACCAAGTCCCAGCAGGTTCCAGACCTCATTCCTGCTTGATTCTAGGCCTGTCTCCTGGTTTGTTCAGGTTCAGCCTACACTGTGTCAAATTGGTCTCTCACTGGCAGTAACAACAATTTCACAGAGCTTTCACAGGGCTGTTTGATACACTATGGGTGATTAGGTTCTTTGTATTCCCATTCCTGCTCAAACTTCACTCCTTTACACATTTTATAGGCAGGCAGGTGTTTGTGAACTTGAAAGATTCTATAATACTGATGCCTAGTGGAACAAGTAGTCTTTGTGGGTACACAAAGACATTGAGCCTGACAGCAGATGCTAAGTCCTCACTGTGGCCCACACTGATTGTGTTTGACAAACTGCTACTGTCAAAGAACTTTTGAACTATTTTTACTTGTTTCTGATAATCATAGAAATTTAAATGCTATTCAGGAGAATATAACTAATTCAAATAATATGTTATTAAAAGAAAACTCAAACCACACTAAAATTATATCAATCATTTAAAAATATTATTATGCAAAATAAAATAAGCAACAAAACATTTACCTATGTTTACTTAGTTCATCAAGATTAAAATGCTGTTTAAGGGAGGTGGATATAGGGATCCACAAGGAGGAGCCTCAGCCCTTGCAATTGCCATGGAGCTAGGCAATTCTTGTGGTCTGTGAGTGAAAGCAGAGAGGATGAGCAATCCAGACCTTTCAGTGTAGATTAGTGATTATGATGCCTTTGTGCCAGTGTAATTCCGGATGGATATACAACAGCACTGGCTAATCTGGGATTCATGGACCCCTCGGTTAATGGTAAGGCTCCATGGCATAAAAAAGATTGGGAATCCCCGATGTATAGTATGTACAGTTACTTACTCAGGATGGCATGGTAGCGTAGCAGTTTGCGCTATGCTTTGTAGTGCCAATGACATCGGTTAATTTACTGCTGCTGTTATTTGTTCATTCTCCCAGAGACTACATGGGTGCTTCATTTCCTCCCATATTCCAAAGATGTGCAGGCTAGTAGGTTAATTGGTCACATGAGTGTAATTGGGCAGCATAGGCTCGTTGACTGGGTGGACCTGTTTCATGCTGTATCTCTAAATAAAACAAGAAGGGCTGCTGAGTTGGAGAGATGTTTGGGATTGTAGTTAATGAAGCACTGAAGGTCCACGATAAGCAGCAGAACAGTAGTGTGAAAGCAGAGCTATAGAAGCACACAATCTGCTGGAAGAACTCAGCTGGCTGAGCAGCATTGGTGGGAAGAAGGAAATGTTTGACATTACGGGTTGAATCGCTGCATCAGGACTGAGAGTGGAGGAGCAAGTTGGCTGGTATAGAGAGGGAAGGAGTGGCAAGATAGGATAGTGAGTGGACTGAGGAAGGGAGTAAGATGACAGGCTGGTAGTGCTAGGTAGACGAGGTGAGCGGGGGGGGCTGGAGTTGGAAGACTGTGGTAGGTGAGTGATAGATGGAGATAGACAAGGAGAACAAAAAGAAAAACAAGCTACAGATGGAGCAAAGTAGGAGAAGGGAGTGAGGAGACTGTAGATAGCTACTGGAGGGAGATAAGCAGAAACGTCAATGCTGGATTTGCTAGGTAAAAACGATAAGAATAGGAATCATAAGAAGAGAAGGGAGTCTGCTCTGCCATTTCAACATCGCTGACTTAATATCCTTTTCAACTGCATTCTCCTCTCTTCTTCCCCAACTCTTAACACCCTGGCAAATCAAGAACCTATCAACCTCCACTTTAAATATACTCAATGACTTAATCTCTCCAGCCATCAGTGACAATCAATTCCACAGATTCACCACCCTTTGACAAAGAAATTCCTCTTCATCTCCATTCTAAATAGACATCCCTCTAATCTGAAGCTGTGACCTCTGGACCTAGACTCACCTACTACAGGAAAAATCCCCTTCACATCCACTCTGTCTAGGCCTTTCAATATTCAATAAGTTTCAATGAGATGCTCCCCTCATTCTTCTAAACTCCAGCAAGTACAAGTCCAGAGCCTTCACCTGTTAACCCTTTCATTCCAGAACCATTCTTGTGAAACCCCTCTAGACCCTCTCCAATGCCAGCACATCTGCTCTTAGATAAGGGATCCAAAACTGCTCGCAGTATTCCAGGAGCAGTCTTACTAATGCCTTATGAAGCATCAGCATAATTACATCATTGCTCCTACATTCTAGTCCTCTCAAAATAAAGGTTAACATTGCATTTACCTTCCTTAACAAAAACTCAACCTGAAATCCTGCATAAGGACTCCCAAGTCCCTCAATCGCAGCTCAAATTTTTGAATTTTATCCCCTATTAGAAAACAGTTTTTGCCTTTATTTCTTCTACTAAAGGGTATGACCAGACAGTTAGCTACACGATATTCCACCTGACATTTCTTTGCCCATTCTCCCAATCTGTCTTTCTGCAGATTCCCTGCTTCCTCAACATTACCTGCCCCTCCACCTATCTTTGTTTAATCTGCAGACTTAGCCATAAAGCCATCAATTCCGACATCCAAATCATTGACATATAAAGTGAAAAGAAACAGTCCCAACACTGACCCCTGCAGATTGCCACTAGTAACCGGCAGCCAAATTAGAAAAGACTGCCTTTATTATCACTCTTTGCCTTCTGCTAGTCAGTCAATCTTGTATCCATGATAGTATCTTTCCTGTAATACCATGGGTTCTTATTTTCTTAAGCAACCTCATGTGTGGCACCTCATCAAAGGCCTGAAAATCCAAGTAAACAACATTCACTGACTCGCCTTTGTTTATCCTGTCTGTTATTTCCTCAAAGAATTCCAACAGGTTTGTCAGTCAATATTTCCCCTTAAAGAAACTTTGCTGACTTTGGCCTATTTTTTTAAGTGCCTCCAAGTATCCTGAAACCTCATCCTTAATAATGAACTTCAACATCTTCCCAACCACTGAGGTTACACTAAATGGCTTATAATTTACTTCCTTCTGCCTCCCCTCCTCATGAAGACTAGAGTGACATTTCCAATTTTCCAGTCCTCTGGAACCATTCCAGAATTTAGTGATTCTTGAAAGATCATTATTAATGCCTCCACAATTTTTTCAGTTACTTCGTTTAGAACCCTCCAACCAAGGAGGTTGGTGGCGGGAAAGGGACACGTGTGAAGTTATTGGATGGAGGAGGGACAAGGGCAAACTTGGGTGAAGGGAGGGCTTGGCAGAGGGTGAGAAGGGGATAAAATGGGCGGAATGGAGGATCAGAAAAGAAGGAGGGTTGGGGGTAACCTAAATTTGGAAAACTCAGTATTCACAGTATGAGGTTGCAGACTGCCCAGGTGGAATATAAGGTGTTGCTCCTCCAGTCTGGATTGGATTTCTTAGCAGTAGAGAAGGCCAGGTTGGGCAGGTCAGAATGGGAATGGGAGAGGAATCAAAATAGAATTGTTCCAGCAGACTCTGTGTTGCTCCAGCTACCAGCATCTGCAGTCTCTTGTGTCTCCCTGTCGGAGCTTTAGCCTGAACAGTTAAATATGAAACCAGAAATGTAATTCTTCCCTTGTAGAATATTTCTGGAATAGTTGTTCAGTTTTCATCACCTTACATTCTGTAAAGAGGATATATTCAATCAGAATCAGACTTATTGTCATTGACATACAGGATAATGTGAATTGTTTTGTGGCAATAGTACTGAGCAGGACATAGAAATTACTGTGTTATGAAAAAAGGTATAGAGGTAAAAGACAAAAAATGAGGTAGTGTTGGTGGATTCATAGGCCATTTAGAAATCTGATGGCAGAGGGGAAGAAACTGTTCTTAAAATGTTGAGTATGGGTCTTCAGGTCCCTGTACCTCTCCCCCAATGGTAGTAACGTGAAAAAGACATACCCTTGATGGTCAGGGTTCTTACTGTCTTCTTGAGGCACCATGTCCTAATAATGTCCTCGATGGCAGGGAGTGTTATGCTCATGACGGAGCTGGCTGAACCGCAACACTCAGCCATCTTCTACAATCTGTGCATTGGAGGCTTTGTACCAGGCTGTGATGCAACCATTCAGAATGCTCTCCACCATACATCTGTAGAAATTTGCAAGAGTCTTTGGTGACGTATCAAATTTCGTCAAGCTCCTTATGAAGTAGAGCTGCTGGTATACCTTCTTTGTGATTGCATCAATACGTTGGGCACAAGTTAGATCTTCTGAGATGTTGATACTCACTGACCCCTCGTTTTCCACCACTGACCCCTCAATGGTGACTAGTATGTGTTCCCCTGACTTCCTCTTCTTGAAGTCCACAATCAATTGCTTGTCTTGCTGATGCGAATGCAAAGTTGTTGTTGTGACACCAATGAACCACCTCACTCCTGTACATCTTCTTGTCACCATCTGGGGTGACCATCTTGTCACCATCTGTGGTGTTGTTGGCGAATTTATAGATAGCATTTGAGCTGTGTCTAGCCACATAGTCACAAATGAAAAGAAGATATAGCGGTGGGCTAAGTACTCATCTTTGAGGTGTACCTGTGTGGATACAGGAGAAGAAGATGTTCATTTTCAATCTTTTTATTGATTTCCAAATAAAGAATATACAAATAGGAAGAGGAGTATAACAAGTAGACAATATAAAAGACATATAAACAGCAATAGTAAAAACAAAAAGTATATAATATCAAAATCAAATAAGTAAAATATTATGCTGTTACAATATACAATACAATATACAATAGTCAAAAAAACTACAACTCCTCATAACAATCATAAGAAAAAAAGATTGGAAATTTTATTGATAAGGAAAAAAAACCCACTAACTGGAACAAAAAAAAAGAAGAAAAGAAAAAGAAAGATTGGGCAGTCCAATTGAGGATAAAATTAGAAAAAACAGAGAGAGAGAAAAAAAAACACATCCTTTCAGTCATCTCTGAACCTTCATGGATAAGGATTTTCCCCAAAGAGAATATCAATCAATCAATAAATAAATAAATAAATAGAAATTAAATCATGTGAAAATATTGAATAAAAGGTCGCTAAACTTGTTCAAAATTAAAGGATGTATCAAATGTCCGGCTTCTAATTTTCTCCAAGCTTAGACATGACATAATGGAGGAGAGCCAATAGAAAACAGTAGGTGGGTTATAAGATTCTTCCCAGTGCAGCAAAATAGCTCTCCTAGCCAGTAAAGTTGAAAAAGCTATCACATGTTGGGCGGAAGCAGACACTTTGCTTGCTTCCTCTGGAATAATCTCAAAAATTGCTGTAAATGGATTAGGTTGAACATCCCTATTTATAACTTTAGATAATATTCCAAACACATCCCTCCAAAAATTATTTAAACTTACACATGTCCAAAACATATGAGTTAAAGTAGCCATTTCTGTGTTACATCTGTCACAAATAGGGCTTATGTTCGGAAAAATATGCGCCAACTTATCTTTGGACATATGGGCCCTATGTATTATCTTAAACTGAATTAAAATATGGTGTGCGCAAATAGATGAATTATTGACTAAGTAATAAATTTTACTCCATTGATTATCTGAAAGTGAATGTTGAAGTTCTACTTCCCAGGTACGTTGAACCCTATCATTAGGTGACATGCAAGCATTCATTAACTGTTTATAAATGATAGCTATTAATCGTTTTTGAAAAGGTTTAAACTGAAAAATAACATAAGCCAAATTGAGAAGATGTTATTAGTGAACCTCACTGTCTGTGTGGTCTCCCAATGAGGAAGTCAATGATCCATTTGCAGAGGGAGGTACAGAGCCACAAATGTTGAAGCTTGTTGATTAGTAGTGAGGGGATGAAGTCCTCTGTAAGGTTAGCAGAAGAACCCAAATATACTGAACTTCTTTGGACTTTGAGATGGTAAAATTGTTTTCTGAACTATTGGATCACTTTGATTCTATCCTCTTCAACTTCCTTGATACTGATGAACTGCTAAAAAGAGGAGAAAAAAGTTCATTTTACAGATGATCTCTTCCTTTCCCAACATTCAGAGATCCAAACACTCCTTTAAGGTGAAGTGGTAATTCACCTGTACTCCAAACTTAGTGGACTGCATTTGGTATTCACAATACAGTCTCCTTTGGATTGGAGAAACTAAAAAGTGTTCAGGTCACCATTTTTCAGAACACCTCTGTTTGGTAACTAGTGGTTTTCTGAATTTCCAGTTGAACATCACTTAATTCTCTATCCACTCCCACTCAAAACACTCCATTTTCCTCCTCTTACATTATTCTAACAAGGTCAAATATAAGCTCAGGGACAAGCATCTCATGTAACTAAATGCATTACTGTACTGAATTCAACAATTTCAGATAACCAGCCATTTGTACTGGAACTAGCCAGTTCTGTTAAAAGGTCATTGAAGTGTAACAATAACTCAATGTTTCTTTCTCCACAAATCCAACCTGACCTAATGAGTTTTTTCCATCATTGTTTACATAATTTCCAGGATCTGCAATGTTTGATACCTTACAGATCCAGCTTTGCTTTTTTTATTGTTTCTTTTGCTTTTATCTCCTGTTTACATCACCTTCAGGCAGATCAGCTGTGAGTAACGAGTCTCCACCACTCACTCTCAACTAGTTCCACTATCTGCATCTTAGTCTCTCGTGGTTTCTACTTTGTCACCTTTGTTCCCTCTCCCCTATACTCTCTCTGCACTTTAAAACAGGTCTTTTTTTTTAAGCTTTGCCAAGTTCTGTTGAAAAGACATCAACCTGAAGTAATAATCCTTTTTCACAGAAGCCACTAGACCTGTTAATTAGTTTCAGTGTTTTCTCTTTATGTGACCTAACATGGGATTATAAAATATTGATCAGGTCAAAAATCCTGGCTGGTGTTTTTCTTTTCTCAACAAAATTCTCTTCACTTTAAGACACTGAGGTCAACTGAAATCTCCCATTATCAATCATGTTTGAAGTTCACTAGCTTAGTAAAGACCAGCATCAGCAGATTGGAGATTGGATTTTCCTGATTCTCTATAGATTATGAATTATTAATTATGCTCTTTTATACCCTATTTTAAGAAGTGCAAGTTCTATGAAACTACTTAGAATTCTATTTTTAAAAAGTCCAATGTAAAATATTAAATTTATATGTGCTTTGTCAAATTAATGGAATATCTATGAGATAAGCAAATTGATTTGAACTCTTAATTTGGTGGTGGGATGGTGCATTTGATCTGCTTCTATTAATAATGTGACTGAGAGCAAGAGGTCCCCATGTAGGAAAGCACAATGGAGGAACAAACTAGGTATTCTACCACTGAAGTCCATTGTCATGGATCATTACATTTACAGAAATACTTATTGTATTTATATAATTTTTAATGTAAATGGCCCTAGATTAGAGAAGAGAGCAAAAAAAAAATCAGAGCTCCCTGATACTTATCTTGCAATCCTTCTAGAAATCAGGTATCTATAAATGTTATATGAGAACAGAATCAAGTTTAGCTGTGGCCACTGCAGTTAAATATCTGGCTGTTCTTACTTATGATGCTTAGATCAAGAAGCTATACTGTCCATGGAACAGTACATGAGACTACAGTCAGTATAGATAACTTGTCCTCACTAACAGTCAACACAGGCACATTTCAGAGAGCCCGCTGCTCTACACTCATGACTGTGTGGCTAAGCACAGCTCAAATACCATCTGTAAATTTGCAGAGGACTTCACTGTTCTTGGCAAAATCTCAGAAGAGCACGAGGAAGCTTACAGGAATGAGATAGATCAGCTGGTTTTGTGCAAGAACAACCTCGCACTCAATGTCAGGAAGACAAGATTAGGGACTTCAAGAAGGGCAAGTCAAGAGAGCATGCACCAGTCCGCACTCAGGGGTCAACGGCGGAAAGGGTGGACAAATCTGCTGAGTGTCAACATCACAGAGGATCTGTCCTGGGCCCAGCACATTAATGTAATCACAAAGAAGGCAATTCAGTGGCTCTGCTACGTTAGTAGTTTAAGGCGATTTGTTACAATACCAAAGCCTCTTGCAAATTTCATGTAAATGCATGTGGAGACCATTCTAACTGGTTTGCATTACAACCTGGTATGGAGGCTCCAATTCACAGAATCGCAAGAAGCTGTAGAAGGTTGTAGATTTTACGAGCATAATCATCTCCACTGTCGAAGAACATCTTCACAAGGTGGTGCCTTAAGAAGGCAGCATTCATCATGAAGGACTCCCACCATCTGGGATGTACCCTCTTCACATTACTACCATTAGGGACTGTGGGAGCCTGAAGACCCACACCTAGTATTTTAGGAACAGCTTCTCCCCCACTATCATCAGATTTCTGAATGGTCCATGAATCCATCAACACTGTCTCATTATTCTTTGACTTGCACCATTTATTTATTTTGTAATTGATAGAAATTTTATGTCTGTACTGTACTGCTATCACAAAACAACAAATTCCATGTCATATAAGGCAGTAAAAATAACCCTGATTCTGATGCTCCAACAGGTACAAGTATAACAATTTCAATTCATAAAAAAGAAAATTATTAATTTACCAATGAATATATTAACAGTTGAATAATACATATTTTTATGATTTGAACTTTTGTGCAATTCATAAATCTTAATAATTCTTGGTAAATTTGGATTTTAGGCTTTAACAGGTTACACTGTGGAAATTGAGACACTAGATGACAGGTTTCTCAGCATTCCAATCAATGACATTGTCCAGTAAGTATTTACTCTGTTTAATTGTTGGCCACTTGTCTGTCTTTTCTTGCCAATCTGTTTATTGTTGCAATTGATTGGTGCCTTTCAGACTGTTTACTACACCTCAATTTTGAAATTTCATTGTATTTCAATTTGCAAGTCAATCATATTTATCAAAATAGGCTAACTGGACCCTTGGGGAACACCATTGCATATGAATCTCCAATCTGAAAATTGACATTTACCCTAACACACAGTTTCCTGCCCTTAAACTAATTGTTTATCAAAGCTGATGCTGACCGTTTTATTCCATAGGGCTCAATTTTTATAACTAGCCTTTTATGTGCTTCTTTGTTAAATCGTTTTGAAAATCAATGTATTAAACATCTACACCATTCAATCATCATCCTTCCATGTTAATTTGTCAACATATTTAACTTAGTCAATTGTGAACTGTCTTTTACAAAACTGTGATGGCTTGCCACAAACCTAACTTTTTAATCTTTTCCATGATTATTGTAACTATAGTAATATACAGTAACTATAGCATGCCCTTTCTTGAAGAGGCATTTCACAATTGTAATGCTAGTAGGCCTGGCTTTAACTCCCTTTCCCTCCAGTAGATATGTCCATATACTATACTTGGAGCATCTTCCCCCACATTTCCTTTCCTATTTTTTTCTTTGCTGGTTTTTCTTTCTTTGCTTTCTTGGCTAGTTTCATTCTCATCCCATTGAATTGAACTCTCAGTCAGTTTGAATTCAACTTCAGATTGTTCCTTGCCATTCTCCATCATCATTCTAAAACTTATGATTTTCGCTCTTACTCAAGAGTTGTTTTTGGCCCTGTCCCTCCTCCTCCTTCCAATTTGGACCAACAACGTACTGACCAAGAAAGTTCTATATTTTGGAAAGTCCTTTCTCTTTACTCCAACGTTGGCTCTTGACCCTCAGATTTACCACTCCATAGTTTTGTACATCTTTGTAACCACCTTACAAATTTGCTTTTCTCTGTACCCACCCCCCCCCCACTCCCCCTCTCTTCTCTTAATGTTTGAAGGCCTATAGCATATATTGGAGTTTAAAAATAGTATGGAGTATAAAACTTGTATTTCTTGCTGTGTAACCAAAACTATGTAGTCAGTTTGGTATGCATGTACCCAAGATATTTCATCTAGGAATGTAGAAGACAATGGTGTGTTAATATATGTTAGTGAGAGGTAGCTAAGAGATGTAGTCAGCTTTGAAGTTTGCTATTTGCTATGCATGTATCCAATTGAATGTAGAAGACAATGGTGTGGTAATGAGAGGTAGCTAAGTGATGTTTTGCTTTGAACTTCTTTGCTGTGTAACCAAAACTATGTAGTCAGCCTTGATGTAGATTACGTAGTTTGAACTTGCTATTTGCTATGCATGTACCCAATTTAGTAGGAGAATGAAATCTTAAGAATGTGGAAGACAATGGTGTGTTGGTGAGAGACAGCTGGGAGATGTGGATTGGAACATGATTAAGTCAATGGGACGTACGTGTGAAACTGGACCAGGATTTTGCTATAAAAAATGCCGTGTCCGAGGATCGGTGGGCAAACAGCGACTAGCTCAATGACTGTCTCAGCTTTGATTTGCAAATTAAAGTTTAACCCTTCTTGAAGAATCTTCTGCGTCTCCTGGTCATTTGTGAGGCATGAAAAACCACGACACACTGCTTGTGGCATGATCATATTTGCTTTTCAGCTCTAACAAATGGATTCTGTCTCGCACCTCCCATTATTGTTTACATATACTTATTGAAAATGTATTCAAATATTAAGCACCCTACCCTAATCATTTTTACTTCATTGTCTCATGTTCATTTACACCACAGTTTATTACCTGTACTTTGTATGTTTCTATACAAACATTCTGAGCCAATCTTCACATTGTTCATAATATTTCTTAGCCTGCTGCTCTCTAATGTGGTGCTACTACTCTCTCTAACACTTCTACTTCATTACATATGTTATTCCTCTACTGAAATCTTAAAAACTGTCTCTGGGTCTTTAGGTCTAAAGAAGTTTCCCCTCATGTTACCCTTAAAAATTTTACTTTTCACCCTTAAGCCATGACCTATCGTTCTATTCTCACCCAACCCCAGCTGAAAAACCCTGCTTGTAATTACCCTATATATACCCCTCATGATTTTGTATACCTCTATCAAATCTACCCTCATTCTTCTATACTCTAGGGCAGGGGTCAGCAACCTTTACCACTGAAAGAGCCACTTGGACCAGTTTCCCACAGAAAAGAAAACACTGGGAGCCGCAAAACCCGTTTGACATTTAAAATGAAATAACACTGCATATAACGTTTTGTTTTGCCTTTATGCTATGTATAAACAAACTATAATGTGTTGCATTTATGAAATTGATGAACTCCTGCAGAGAAAACGAAATTACATTTCTGCATGCAACAAAAACATTTTGAACTCCGAAAAAAAGACGTTGGGTTGAAGGTTACTTTTAAGTAAAATACTCAACGTCTATTTGAGTCCTTCTTGTATTTATGAAAAACGCCAAACTTAAATTTGCCGCCAGCAGCAAACCAAAAATAACGTCAGCCAGCTGTCAACCTGAAAAATAAAAGGACTATTTCACTGAACAATGAAAACATATGAATATATGTAAAATAATAGGCAATTAAAATATTTATCATACTTGGTCAGGTTGACTCACACCTGACAATGCAGTCGTATTCAGTAGGGATGGATCGATGCTTAGGGGAGTGACCGGGAAGAATAATGTGTTTTTTTCCTCTCTGAACTCACAGAAGCGTTTCCCAAACGATGTTTGCATTGCGATGATTGCAGAATGTAAATACTCCGAATTTATCATGTCGTGACCTTGTTTGAACTCTCTCAAATTGGGGAAGTGAGACAATGTGCCTTTCTGTAAATCTCTGGCAAGCACTGTCAACTTGCGCTCAAATGCCAAAACATCCTCCAACATGTGCAGGGCTGTACGTCCTTACCCCTGAAGAGCTGTGTTCAGCGTGTTCAGGTGCGCTGTCATGTCTACCATGAAGTGTAGCTTTTCCAGCCACTCTGGCTGTTCCAGCTCAGGAAAGTTGAGCCCTTTGCTGCCCAGGAAAGTTTTCACTTCTTCCAGACACGCGACAAACCGTTTCAGCACCTCCCCTCTGGACAGCCAGCGATAAAAACACGTTGTAGCGGTGTGCTACATGCAGTCAGTAAACTGCAGTCAAAGATAGCTTTATTCGAACTAAACAGCCTTGCTTTTAAGCCTCCCTCAACCCGCCCCCCATGGGCCCGGATGCTGCAAAAGACACGTACTCACAAACCCCCGTAGGCTATCTCCCTTAGCCTGAACGCTGGCTAATTGTGAGCCGGTTCGGATGTGTCAGGAAATGGGTCGCCACAACGTCTTATTTAGATTGTACAAGATCACCATAATCTTCAAATTTAGAATTACATTTCAAAAACTAACAAACTAACATAAAATACATTTTAATTAAATACTGACCATGTAGCGGTGTGCTAAACGCAGCGCTAAAATTACGACACGGAGTCGGTAACTGCAGTCGAAGGATAAAACTTTATTCGAAATCTTCAGCCTCACTTTTAAGCCTCCCTCAACCTGCCCCCCATGGCGCAGAGGCTCCAAAGCTCTGTGCTCGCAAACCCCCGTAGGCTATCTAATTGTGAGTCGGTTCGGATGTGCCAGGAAAAGGGTCGCCACAACCAATTATTTCCCAAAGCAACAGGGAGCCGCAGCACAGACGTAAAAGAGCCACATGTGGCTCCGGAGCCGCGGGTTGCCGACCCCCGCTCTAGGGATTAAAGCCCTAACCTATTCAACCTTTCTATATAACTTAGGTCCTGAGGTCCCAGCAACATCCTTATAAATTTTCCCTGCACACTTTCAATTTTATTTGCATCTTTCCTGTAGGTATATGAGGTATCAGAGAATTGGACGATAGATAATGTTGTTCCGCTGTTTAAGAAAGGCTGTAAAAATAAACCAGGAAATTATAGGCCAGTGAGCCTGACATCAGTAGTTGGAAAGTTATTGGAAGGTATTCTAAGGGATCAGATATATAAGTATTTGGTTAGCCATGGACCGTTAAGGACATCAGCATGGCTGTGTGCATAGTAGGTCATGTCTAACCATTCTTCTTTAATGATAGCTTCAAGCATTTTCCCAACTACAGATGTTAAACTAACTGGGCTATAGTGAACTTCTGCCATTTCTTTCAGTACCCTGGGATGCATTCCATCAGGACCAGGGAACTAGTTTGCTTTAGTGGTAGCTATTGTATTGAGGTCTTCACCTCCCATTGCATTGATAACATATCTCTTTAGCACATTAGATGTGTCCTCCACCATGAAGACCGACACAGAATAGTCATTCAAAGCCTCAGCCATTTCCTTATTTCTGCCAAAAAGTTCAACTTTTGTCTCATCTGTCCACAGAACATTGAACCAGAAGCATTGTGGAATATCCAGATGGTCTTTTGCAAACTTGAGATGTGCAGCAATGTGTTTTTGGAGAGCAGTGGTTTTCTCTGTGGTGTCCTTCCATGAACACCTTTCTCGCTCAGTGTTTTTCTTATAGTGGAAACCTGAACAGAGATGTTAGCAAGTTCTAGAGATTTCTGCAGGTCTTTTGCTGTTACCCTTGAGTACTTTTTCACCTCCTTCAGCATTGCATATTGTGCTCTTGGTGTAATCTTTGCAAGACACTTGCTCCTAGCAGAGTAGCAACAGTACTGAATTATTTCTATTTGTAGACATTTTCTTTTAGTGTGGACTGATGAACGCTCAGGTCTTTAGAAATGCTTTTGTAGCCTTTTCCAGCTTCATGCATCTCTACAATTCTTCTAACATCCTCTGAAAGTTGTTTTGAGGCATGATGCACATAAGCAGATCTTTCTTGAGAAGAGCAGTGCTTTGACAGTAACGTGACTTTGTGTATCTTTTTTATAGGGCAAGGCACCTCTACAACTCATACTTCCAAACTCATCTCATTGATTGGGACACCTGACTCCAAATAGCTTTTGTAGAAGGCATTACCCCAGAAGTTCACATACTTTTTCCAACAAATATATATGATACTGGATCATTTCTCTCAATAAGTAAATGAAGAAGTGTAATGTTCTTTGTGTTATTTAATTGGGTTCTCTTTAGGTTTAGGACTTGCGTGAAGATCTGATCACATTTTAGGTCATATTTATGCAGAAATGTAGCAAATTCTACAGGGTTGCTCCACTGTAGATGATTGTGGAATTGAAGGCTATAGTTCTGGAGCAGGTTGATGGGTGTAGGCAGCTAAAATAGTTCAGTAAGGATTAGATGAGCCAAAGGTCCTGTTTCTGTGCTGTACTTTCTATGACTCTATAACTCTAAAACTGCACACAATACTCAAAATTAGGCCTCACCAATGTCTTACACAATTTCAACATAAAACCCAAATCCCATACTCAATACGTTAATTTATGGAAGCCAATGTGCCAAAAGCTTTCTTTATGACCCTATCTACCAGTGACACCACTTTCAAGGAATGATGGATCTCTAAATAACAATACCTGCACCAGCATCCCCAACTAGCTCTCAGAAGAAGCATTAATCCATAGAACTGGAATCCTTAGAATCTATTTCCTGTGTTAACAAAATTCTTTTGCATTTATGCTGACAAAACATCCAAAAAATGGAATCAGCCCTTGTTGTAAGGAATTACCAATTAATGTTTTAAATTTAACCACCCAACTTAAGAAAGAGACATCTCTTATAATTACCCCATTTCCAAATTTAATACTTAGTAAATTTGTGTATAGAACTGTGGACTGTGCTCTTGAACTTACAGAAAACGTAAATTATTTCTGGTAATTCATTTTCTTTTCTTCCCACAGTCCTAAATACACCAAGGTAGTCCCAGGAGAAGGAATGCCTTTATCCAAAGATCCATCAAAAAAAGGAAATCTCATCATCCAGTTTGATATCAAATTTCCAGATAAACTCACACCGGCAAAGAAGAAACTGATTAATAAAGCATTACATATTTAAAGGTCAACATGGCAAGAAGAACAGTTATTTGCATGTCAGTACAGGGAGAACTGTTTATCCATTCTGAAATATTGATATGAAGATGAATAATTATATTATACTGCTAAATTACAATGTGTATTTATAAATTTTAAGCAAAATTATTACCAAAACAAAGTTTCCTATTTGTTTATAGTTTAAAATTTTTTACTCCAAGTAATAATGTTAAATAACTGAGGATTGCAAAGCACATTTCATACTGCATGCCTTTGGATGAATTGACAATGTGGTCACGTTCAGTGAATATTTCATGGGATCTTTTTGGAGGGTGCTCATTCTTCTGAGAACCATTATGAACTCTTCAATAGCCATTGAAAACGACGGTAGCCTCATAGTAATTTTCTCTCAAACCCCATTTTCCCCATATAACACAATTTCTTCTGATTTACAGACTACACCTTGTGTATCTCATGTTTGTAACCCCTTCCACACCAGCCCAACCACTATCACCATCCTTTCTTGCCCTTAAGTCTTTTGAGATTCTCACTTGACCAGGGATCAGTGTCTAAGTAAATGAATAAAGCTGAGGACATCCTGAACTTGACCTCACACACGCACAGACTTAGAAACTGAAACTTTTGTAGTTAGTCAGAAGTGGGATATACAGTAGTGAGTCACCAACCACAAGTGGTCCAAATGTCAACTCTGCAGAGGGAGCAATTGCTAATTCCAGTGCAGAGAATTCAGATGAAGTCTTGGATGAAACCCTAAGTTTTAGGAGGCAGGTACCTGAGCAACTGTCAGGAGAAGGAAAGGGATTAGGCAGAATGTGCAGAGTACCCCTGTGGCTATTCCCTTCAATAATTAGTATACTGCTTTGGATACTGTTGGAGGGATGAACCTGGGAGAAGTCGCAGCAAGCATGTCTCTGCCACTGAGTCTGGATCCGTTGCTGTGAAGGGAAGGGAAGGAAAGAGGCGAGCTGGAGTGATAGGGGATTTATCGGTTAGAGGAACAGAAAGGATGTACTGTGGATGAGAATGAGTTTCCCAGATGGTTTGTTGTCTCCTGGGTGCCAGGGTCAGAGAAACTTCAGATCAAGTCCAAGGAGGTTGAGCAACCAAAGGTTGTGGTCCACGTTGGTACCAATGATATGGGTAGGATGGGTGACAAGGACATCCAAAGTGACTTTAGGGAGTTAGGTGCAAAGTTTAAGGATGGGACTTCCAGGGTTTGATCTCAGGATTGCTACCTATGCCATCTCCTAGTGTGGCCAGAAATAGGAAGATCATACAATTTAACACTTGGCTAAGGAGTTGGTGCAAGAGGGAGGCCTTCTAATTTTGGGTTCATAGGGCTCTCTTCCAGGAAAGGTAGGACTTGCACAGAAGGGACAGTTTGCACCTGAACTGGAGGAGGACTAATATCCTAGCAAGAAGATTTGTTAGTGCTGCATGAATGAGAGTAGGGGGTGGAGCTGGGATATACACTAGAGTTACAGGGGCATGGGAACCAGAGTGCTAGAACAGATAGTAGAATGGTTGTGGAGAAGTATGTTGTTAAGTCATGTACAAGATCAGGAATCGAAAGGTTAAACATGGTGGGACTAATGTTCTGAGCTGCATATATTTGACTGCAAGGAGTATTGCAGGAAAGGTGGTTGAGTTTAGAGCATGGATCAGCACATGGAATTTGTGGCATTGTAGCCATTAGTGAGACTTGGTTGCAGGAGGAGTAAGATTGGCAGCTCAATGTTCCAGGGTTCTATTATTCTTGACATGATAAAGCAGGTGGGATTAAAAGGGGAGGGGTGACATTACTAGTCAGGGAAAATGTCATGGCAGTGTTCAATCAGGACAGACTGGAGAGCTTGTCTAGTGAGGCTTTATGGGTAGAACTGAGAAATAAGAAAGGTATGACCATGTTAATGGGATTGTATTATTGACCACCCCGTCTGCAGGATTTAGAGGAGCAAATTTGTAGGGAGATCACAGACTGTTGCAGGAAACATTAGGCTGTGATAGTAGATGATTTCAACTTTCCACATATTGAACTGGGACTACCATACTGTAAAAGGGCTGGATGGGAAAGAGTTCGTCAAATGTGTTCAGGGAAGTTTCCTTAACCAGTACATAGAAGTCCCGACTAGAGAGGGTGCAATACTAGATCTCCTATTCAGGAATGAAACAGGGTAGGGTAGTTTGTGTAGGGGAACACTTTGTACCTAGTGATCATAATGCTATTTATTCAAGGTAACTATGGAAAAGGATAGGTCTGGTCCTCGGGTTGGGATTCTAAATTGGAGAAAGGACAATTTTGATGGTATCATAAAGAATTTGGGATAGGTTATTTTCTGGCAACGATGTACTTGGTAAGTGGGAAGCCTTCAAAAGTGAAATTTTGAGAGTATAAAGTTTGTATGTTCCTGTCAGAATAAAAGGTGAGGATAACAAGGTTATGGAAACTTGATTTTTGAGAGATATTGAGGCCCTGGTTAAGAAAAAGGAGGTCCATAGCAGGCAAAGGTAGGAAGGAATAAATGGGGTACTTGAGAAGTACAAGAAATGTGAGAGAATACTTATGAAGAAAATCAGGAGGGCAAAAGAAGAGACGAGGTTAGTATAGCAGACAATGAGAAGCAGAATCCTAAGGGCTTCTGCAAATATATTAAGAGCAAAAGGATTGCAAGTGAGAACATTGGTCCTCTGGAAGAGTATTGTGGTAATCTATGCATAGATTCGAAAGATGGGAGAGATCTTAAATGGATATTTTGCATCTGTATTTGCTTAGGAGACAAATACCAACAATCTGTATGACGAAGTGGTAAACTGGATCAGCAGATCAACATGGACCCTATACAGATTATAGGTGTTCGCTGTCTTGATGCAAATTAGAGTAGATAAACCCCAGGGCCTGACAATGTGTTCCCTTGGTCCCGGTGGTAAGCTGGTGAAGAAATTGCAGGGCCCTAGCAGAGTTATTTAAAACATCCTTTGCCATGGATGAGGTGCCTGAGGATTGGAGGATAGCTAATGTTATTCCATTGTTTAAGAAAAGCTCTAAGAATAAGCCAAGAAGTTATAGGCCAGTGAGCCTAACATTATTAGTGGAAAAATTATTGGAAGGTATTCTAAGAGACCAAATATTTGTACAGATAGGTACTGATTAGGGATATTCAGCATGGCTTTGTGCGTAGTAAGTCATGTCTCACCAATCTTATAGGGTTCTCTGAGGAAGTTATCAGGAAAGTTGATGAACACAAGGCAGTGAGTTGTTAACGTGGACTTTACCAAGGCTCCTCATTGGAGGTAGGTCAAGAAGGTTCAGTTGCTTTGCATTCAAGATGAGGTACTGTAGTAAATTAGATTAGACATTGGCTTCGCAAATAAAGCATGGGAGTGGTTGTAGATGGTTGCCTCTCTGACTAGAGGGCTGTGACTAGTGGTGTGGCGCAGGGATCGGTGCTCTGTCTGTCAACAATCTGTATGACAAAGTGGTAAACTGGATCAGCAGATTGGTGGATGACACCAAGATTGAGGATGTAGTGAATAGCAAGGAAGACTATCAAAGTTTGCAGCAACATCTGGACCTGCTGGAAAAATGGGCTGAGAAATAGAAGATGGAAATTAAAGTAGATGAGTATCAGGTGTTCCACTTCAGAAGGACCAACTACGGCAGGTCTTACACAGTGAATGGTAGGGCAGTGAGGAGTGTGGTAGATCGGGGAGCTTGGAATACAGATCCAGAATTCCTTGAAAGTGGCATCACAGGTTGATAGAGTCATAAAGAAAGCTTTTGGCACGTTGGCCTTCATAAATCAACGGAGTTGGGATGTTATGTTGAAATTGTATAAGATATTGATGAGGTCTAATTTATTGTGTGCAATTTTGGTCACCTATCTACAGTTTCAAGCATTCAGGCTTAGAGATACCAGAAACAGCCATTGGTGAAAATGAAATGATTTCACTACTTCAGCTATAAAGAATTTGAAGGTATCAACAGTCATCCTGAATGTTACAATGAAAATGAAGTTTTGGAGGATGCAACTGTCAAAAATTGTATGAGGGCAGTCCATTATCCACACTGGGTGTCTGCACTGATATTGTTCACTTAGACTAGTAAAAGAACACGGCACTGTAATTCCTCCCTCAATAACTATAGGGAACAAATTAATACACAGTTTTATAGTACTGTAGTAGTATTCGTAGTGTTCTAATTTGTTCTGTATTTCATTTAAATACATAAACGGTTACTCAATTAAATAGTAGTTTATCTTTTATATACCTTTCTTAATTATTTCCATGAAAACATCAGCTAATTGGAGCAGCTGCTTAATTGGACTAGAGTATATTGGTCACTATTTGTCCCAATTAACCGGAATTCACAGTCTATATAAAAAAATTAAATAAGTGCAAAAAAAAGAGCAAAAAAAAAGAAAATTAGTGAGATAGTGTACATGGGATCAATGTCCATTCAGAAATCTAAGGCAGAGAGGAAGAAGCTGTACCTAAAGTGTTAAGTGTGCATCTTCAGGCTCCTGTACCACCTCTTTGATGGTGGCAATAAGAAGAGGGCATACCCTGGGTGATGCGGGCCCTTAATGATAGATGCTACCTTTTTGAAGCATCGCCTTTTGAAGATGTTCTGGATGCTGGGGAAGCTGAGGTCCATGATGGAGCAGGCAGCTTTCTGCAGCTCTTTCGGATCCTGGTGATACACCCAGTTAGAATGCTCTCTACAGTACATCTGTAGAAATCTGTGAGTCTTTAATGACATACCAAATCTCCTCTAACTCCTTATGGAATATAGCCGTTGATGTGCCTTCCTTGTAATTGCATCAATTTATTGGGCCCAGGATAGATCTTCAGATAAGTTGAATCCCAGGAATTTGAAACTGTTCACCCTGCTGATCCCTTGGTGAGGACCGATGTGTGTACCTTCAACTTCCTCTCCATGAGGTCCACAATCAATTCCTTGGTCTTACTGACGTTGAGTGCAAGGTTGTTGTTGTGATTATCACTCAGCCAGCTGATCTATCTCACTCCTGTATGCCTCCCTGTCATCATCTGAAATTCTGCTAACAATTTTACAGATGGCATTTGAGATATGCCTAGCCGCATATTCATGGGTGTACAGAGTGGAGCAGTGGGCTAAGCATGCGTTCTTGAGGCGCGCCAATGTTGATTGTCATTGAGGAAGAGATGTGAGGAAGTGAAGTCTTCTAATGAAGAAGTCAAGGATCCAGTTGCAGAAGAGGCTAGAGGGCCAGGTTTTGGAGATTATTGATTAGTAGAGAGAGTATGATTGTGTTTAACACTGAGATGTAATCAAACAGCAGCCTGACATAGGAATTGTAATTGCCTAGTGATCCATGCCCAAGTGGAAAGCCAGTGAGATTGCATTTGCTGTAGACCTGTTGTGATCATAAGGCACACTGCAGTGGGTTCAGGTCCTTGCTTAGGCAGGAGTTGATTCTGGTCATGACCAATCTCTCAAAGCATTTCATCACAGTAGATATGGGTGTAACTGGGTGGTGATCATTGAGGCAGCTCACCCTGCTCTTATAACATATATAACATATAACAATCACAGCACGGAAACAGGCCGTCTCGGCCCTCCTAGTCCGTGCTGAACTCTTAATCTCACCTAGTCCCACCTACCCACACTCAGCCCATAACCCTCCACTCCTTTCCTGTCCATATACCTATCCAATTTTACCTTAAATGACACAACTGAACTGGCCTTTACTACTTCTACAGGAAGCTCATTCCACACAGCTATCACTCTCTGAGTAAAGAAATACCCCCTCATGTTTCCCTTAAACTTCTGCCCCCTAACTCTCAAATCATGTCCTCTCGTTTGAATCTCCCCTACTCTCAATGGAAACAGCCTATTCACGTCAACTCTATCTATCCCTCTCAAAATTTTAAATACCTCGATCAAATCCCCCCTCAACCTTCTACGCTCCAATGAATAGAGACCTAACTTGTTCAACCTTTCTCTGTAACTTAAGTGCTGAAACCCAGGTAACATCCTAGTAAATCGTCTCTGCACTCTCTCTAATTTATTGATATCTTGTTGAGTACTGGTATGACTATAACCCTTTTGAAGCAGATGGGAACCTCTGCCTGCATCAGTGAGAGACTGAAAATGTCCTGAGAACACTCCTGCCTGTTAGCTGGCACAGGTTTTCAATGCTCTACTAGGTATTCTATCAGGCCTGGCACCTTGAAAGATGTTCTGATGTTGGGACCCGAGACAGAAATGACAGAGTCACCAGAAGCTGCAGGGATTCACACCAGGTGTAGTTTTATTTTCCCTTTCAAAATGTACATAAAAAGCACTGAGCTCACCTGGGAGTGAAGCATCACTGCCATTCATGTTGTTAGGTTTTACCTAAAGGCCTGCGAACCCTGCCAGATCTGATATGCTTCTAATTCCATCTCTAATTTCAATGAGAATTAATGTTTGCTCTAAAAATGGCCTTCTGTAGGTTGTACTTAGACTTTTTATATAGTTCTGAATCACTAGACTTGAAAGCCACAGATCTAGCTCTCAGCAGACTATGACAGTTTTTGGTTTGGGTATGCCTGATATGTTCCTGAAGGCAGATAGTCAGTTCTGGATGCAATAAAAGAGAGCTTCTATTGTGCTGTTACAAGACTATTGAACAGAACTCCTCTGTGAGAAAGGTGATCTCTTAACCTCACAATATACTTCTTCTTGGCACTTGCATCTTATTATCCACCTGCACTGCACTTTCTCTGTGACTATAACATCACCTGCATTTTGTTAGTTTCCCTTGTGCTACCTTATCTACTTGTGTTTTGAAATTATTGATATAAATGGCATGTAGAACAAAATGTTTTACTATACCTCAGTATGTGTGACAATAATAGACCAATAACCAAATACCATAGAACAGCACAGCACAAAAAGACCCTTTGGCCCACAATTTTGTGCAAAAATGTGATTAAATTAGTAATCAAATCACCATTGGCACATGCAGAAGGATGGGATTCCATCCTTCACAATCCTCCACATCATGTTCAAAATTTGCCGACACAACCATCGTGTAGTACCTGCTGACCATAGTCTCAATTTCTTTTGTATCACTGGCTGAAGCCATTTAACTTGTGAGTCAGGGTTTGGATTTGGGGATTGGAGAAGCTAGCCGTGATGCAGCCTGTGTTCCAGAGGCAGCTTGAGGTATGTACTTAGATCTACATGAGATTGCTGTCCATTCCCAAAACAGTATCCTTAAACTCCCACCCCTACCACTCTGCCTTTCCCATGGTCTTTTAGCCAGCCAATTAACACAGCCAGAGCTCACGGTAAGAGTGTTGTCAGAGGATGAATTTTATAGTTCAAGGTCACCTCTTTCACTACACAGCAGTAGCTTTCCAGCTGCCATGCTATACTCCAGAACGTATGAGCTTTGACTGATAAAGTTGTGTGGATCATAAGCACTAAAGGAATGATTAAATTAAAAAAGCACACAGATTTTATCATAGTTCAATGTATAAATGTAATTTAGATTTTTAATCTGTGCTCCTTAACTACATTACAATAATTTAGAATAGAAGTAGTTAAAACAGGAACCAATGGAATGAGGGATAAGGATTGTATTTATTGAAACTAGAATCAGCTCAGCCAGTAAGACTGCTGAGTTTTACTCCTTTCCTTCTTTTGATCCACAGCTGCTGGCAAGGATGAGCCTGCATTTATCATGGGTTATGGAAGGTACAATCAGCAACTATACCTTTGTAAAGCCTTGCGGCATTGTCTCTAGATAATAGAGGCAACAGTAGTGTTGTTTTAGAACACCGATGGTCTGCTTGGTTAGTTTGCAAATGCCTTTCATCGATTGAATATTTTCTGGTTGCCCTCAAGTTTTGGTAGAGTCAAGAACCAAAGATGTTGGAGGCTAGGCCTCTTTCCTGCCAAAGTGGCTCAAAGATGTATGGCAGTTGAAGACTATTGAAGCTCACAGTTGTAACACATTCCAGACATCAGACAACTACTGTGATCTTCCGGATTTGGTGACAGACCACTCATGGATGCAATCTCTTTAAACTTAAAAGACACTCGTGGTGCTCTGCAACAAAAACGAGTCATTGGGTCTTTGCACCATCCAAGAGCCTGCACTCATCCACACATTGATCCTGCCCACTGTTTACTTTCAGGAGAAATAGATTATTCCAGATTTTCTCCTAATACAGTAGTGTGTTACAAATTGCAAAGTAGTGCTAATGATCTGGGCACCAGCCTTTTGAGACAAATTAATGGCCCCAAATCATTTCTGCCATTGTTGACAATGTTCTGCCTCAATAACTGACTACTACAAGTGGCAGAGTTCCACTGTCATCTCAGACAAAATCTGCAGTGGTGAAATAGAGGATACCATCAGACCTGAGTATCTCCTGTATTTTTATTTCAGGTCTCCAGCATCTGGTTTCTTTTTGTTTTCAAATATTGATGCTCACTTAAGTCTGTGTAGGAACTGTTCAAAGAACATCCATTATGCATCAAGCCATTTGAAGTGTTAAGAAACTGAGATGACTGTAGGGTAGAAGTTGTCTTTTCCTAATAGTCTACAAACCCTCATCTCAGCTTCTTTGCTGTGAAGACCAAGAATGGCTACCAAAGCTCCAAGTTTTGGAGCAACAGGGATTTGCTACAGTTTGATGTTAGGACCATACCATAGTGCATTGTGATAGTTTTGCAAAGACCAAATATGCTTCTGAATGAACTCCCTTTTGTGTCTATCACTAGAAAACTGGCAATAATTGGTATCATTTCAAAAAGTTAAGTTGGTTCAAGTGGTGCTCAAAATGAAATTCTTTGTGTATGAACATAAGGCTTCAACTGTATTGAGGTTGGCAATGTTATATAATAATCACTATACATTAACTGACATTACAATCTGCCAAATCAGCTTGCAATAACATCCTTGCACACTACCAGCCCTACCAGTACAATCCATACGAAATCTCCAATTAATATTCAAGTCAAATTGATACCAAATTTCCCTAACAGTAGGCACAGTTTCAATTAGTTCTTGTTTAGTGCTTTTCTCTTTGGAGAGGAGGATGGAAGGTCACTTGCTAGAGGCGTACAATAGGCATAGAGAGGATAGCCAAAGACTTTTTCCCAGGATAGAACTAGTTTATCCATGGGGAAATAACTTAAAGGTATTAGAAGGAAAGTATTGGGGATGGGGGGTGGGCAGAGGGAAGGGATCTCAGGGGACACCCCCCCATGTCCACCCCTCCCAACAGAGGGCATGGAACACACTGGCAGGGGTGGTGGTAGAGGTGGGTACATTAGGGACTTAGATAGGCACATACATGAAAACAAAATTGGGAGAGCTATATGTGAGGGAAGGGTTAAGTTACAGGGTGGGCACAACTTTGCTGTTCTGTGTCAATCCACAGTGTTCCAGTCAAAGCAGCAACTTATGCAGATTAACAGATGCATATTTTCTACCAAAAAGAAACTCGTGGATCAAATCAAAACAGAGTAAAGATGTTTTGAAGTAAATCAGCATCCAAACAAAATCATTAAATGTACCAGATTTATTCAGTCTCCTCATAACTGGTGAAATTGTAGAAAAATGTTCTTTGGAAATGTGACTGCAGATGCTGGAATTTGAAGCAAAAAGTAAAATCAGTAGTGCTGGAAGACTAGCCAGTCAAGCAGCCAGTGTGGAACCAAAAAAAACAGGTTATTCAACCTGAACCGTCCATAGGTTACTTTTTATGTTGCTGCACTTGTTGAATTATTTCAGTATTTCTGCCTGTTTGATCTGAGATTCTTTATGGCCTTTGAGTTTTTAAACCAAACACCTGGCAGGAATTGTCCAATGATGCCCCATGCTGGGTTTTTATGGCAATAAATGTGGCTCATTATTTCTATACCCAGTTAGATCCTTTTTGTGCACCTAGTGGAAATTTAATCAATCACAGGCTGGAGCTGGTAGTTCACTGTTTTCAACTGTGAGCAATCAAAGGAAACATTATTGGACTTCAGTTTATCTAATTGATTTTCTTTCAGCAAGGCTGTTCTCATTGTTTGTTTTTTGTTGGCCTGGAATAATTTAAGGATGACACTGATTATTTCCATGGTTATAAAGGCATATTAAAATACAGTACAGTACCATCTCTTCAGTTCATCCCACATACAGATGGATAAATGATTTAATAGCGTTGAAATTCTACATTTGGGAACAGTGAAAAATTATTCAGTGCCGCTTACAGTTTCAGATTGTAACCACTTTCTAGGTAAGTTGAATGGAGGCATAGAATGTTTACACACCAATAGGAAGGAGCAGGAATAGACAAGCCCCTCAAACCTACTTTGTCATTCAATGTGATCATGTCTAGCCTACCTCAGACCACAACTTTGCTTTGGTAGGAGTTATCCACCACTGTTTACTTAGATCTAGCCATAATATACAAACCATATTTAAAACTAACAAGGTCCAAGAGGCCAAACCCCACCGCAAACAACCACAATATAGTTCTTTTTAATCTTGCTTAATGGAATATTTTACCACGTCCAAGAGCTTTTTATTGGAATGGAGGCCATTTACAGAAGAAGTGGACAATCATCAACTCTGCTCCAAATCCAAGGTCATTAAACTGCAGCTTGCAGATTGCACTTGAAGACAGATCTCCAAGTCATTGACTCCTTCACTAATGCGCATGCCGGAAAATACAGTGCCTATAAAAAGTATTCACCACCCTTGTAAGTTTTCATAGTTTACATATTGAATCACAATGGAATTAATTTGGCTTTTTTGTCGCTGATCAACAGAAAAACTTTAGTGTCAAAGTGAAACAAGACCTCTACGAAGTGATCTAAATTAATTACAAATATAAAACACAAAATAATTGATTGCATAATTACTCAGTATTTAGTAGATACACCTTTGGCAGCAATTACAGCCTTGACTGAGTCTATGAATAGGTCTATCAGTTTTGCACATCTGGACACTGCAAATTTTCCCCATGCTTTACAAAACTGCTCAAGCTCTGTCAGATTGCATGGGGATTGTGAGTGAATAACCTTTTTTCAAGTCCAGCCACAAATTTTCAATTGGATTGAAGTCTGGATTCTGACTTGGTCACACCAGGGCATTAACTTTGTTGTTTTCAAACCATTCCTGTGTAGCTTTATGCCTGTGGTCCTTGCCTTGCTGGGAAACAGATCTCCCAAGTTGCAGCTCTCTTGCAGACTGCATCAGTTTTTCCCTACAGGATTTCTTTATGTTGCTGCATTCATTTTACTCTCTACCTTCACAAGCCTTCCAGGACCTGCTGCAGTGAAGTACCTGCACAGTACGATGCAGACACCACCATGCTGTGCGTTTTTGATATGCTGTGTTTGGTTTACGCCAAACATAGCATATTGTCTGAGGGCCAAAAAGTACAATTTTGGTTCCATCAGACCATAGAACCTTCTTCCAGCTGACTTCGGAGTCTCCCACATGCCTTCTGGGAACTCTAGCTGAGATTTCATGTCAGGTGTCCCCCCCCACCCCCCCCAACAGTGGCTTTGTCTTTGCCACTCTCATACAAAGCTGCAACTGGTGAAGCACCCGGGTAACAGTTGTATGCCCAGTCTCTCCCATTTCAGTCACTGAAACTTGTATTCCTCCAGAGTTGTCATAGGTCTCTTGGTGGCCTCCCTCACTAGTCCTCTTCTTACATGATCATTCAGTTTGAGGATGGCCTGCTCTAGACAGATTTATAGTTGTGCCATATTCTTTACACATCATGATTGGCTTAACTGTACTTATTCAGGGATATTCAATGACAGGGAAATTTTCTTGTGCTTTTAAAAAACTTTTGGGGTGAATACTTAAGCAATCAATTATTGTTTTTAATTTGTAATTAATTTGGATCACTTCGTAGAGATCTATTTTCACATTGACACAAAAGAATCTTTTTCTGTTGATCACTGTCAAAAAAAGCCAAGTTAAATCCACTGTGATTCAATGTTGTAAAACAATAAAACATGACAACTTAGTAGGAAGGGTTGAGTACGTTTTATAGGCACTATATCCGGGAAAGGAACTTTACCAACTCGGCCTGACTCCTGATACGAAGATCCATATTCCAGGAGACACCTCTCAGTGATAGGAGATGCACATCTAGAAATTAACCTCTACCTCAAGCTTCAAACACAAATACTCAAACCTCAAATCCATTTTAAAAACACAATTTAAATGTGAGAATCAGCTTTATTGAATGAATGGAAATTCAGAGATCTAATTTTGTAAAAAAGGCATTCATTTAATAAAACCCCAGACTACCATTGCAGAATGCATTCCAAATCTTGTACTTAATACTTTTTAAACCAAATTTTCCTATTGCTATAGGATTTTTAATAAAAAGTAGTTCATTAATAAAATTAATTTCTTCCAATCTACCCAGGTTATATATAATGCAACAAATCAACATTTCTTAGTTAGTAGTGGGGGAGATAAATAACAGTTGAGATAATTCCATAGTGTACATGGTCCTTTGTAAAGCCAGCTTTAAATAGCTCCCTAAGCCAATGAGATACACAATGCTTTACAACATGGAAAATCCAAAGAAAAAAATAAATAGCACAGAATGTTAGATTTAAAAATTATTTCAAGCAAAGACTATGCATCTTTGTTTACAGAGAAGATTCTCTAGAAAGTGTGGCAACCATCATAGCTCGTTTCAGCTGTTCATAGGTAATAAACATCACTATGTTCCATGAACCCAGGCGTAGAAATGATGGCATAAATCTGAAAGGAAACAATTACACAAAATTATAGAATCAGCTGACTCTCGGAAGTGTCACATTACAATGACATATAGCAAGTTATTAAAAGTGTTTTAAAATAACACTATGACCTTTGCAAAAATTTGCTATAGTTGCCATGTCATGGGATTCAGATGAAGTCATGCAATTTTTCCAACCGCAAAATGGGAAGTAACTGAATACAAACTCAAGTTTCAAGCTGAATAATGGAATTAAAATTTAAGCAAATCTAAGCAAAAAAAAAAATTCCACTAGCTGTGTGATAATTGGTCCATATAGCTGCCTTCCACTTCATGCCGCCCCAATGTCCTGTTTAACTTCTTAATCTCACGAGCATGCATCTTCCCAAAGAATACTAGCAACACAAAAGCTAAATACTGAAGATATTAAAACAAGTTTTTTTTAAATAAAGGTTCTCTTCACAGCAGCTGCAAGACAATATTTGCAGTATTAGAAACTCCAGACGCAAGCACTCACCCTTTATAGAAAGCTGTGAAACCTTCTTTAGTAAACATGGTAACTGCACAGTTTAAGGCACTGTTGTACTGGCCAGGGGCAGAGTTCATGTATCTTGTCTTCACTACATCAACAGGTGAAGCAATAAGAGTTGTGCAGAATCCAGCACCAATAGCGGAAGAGAAGTGACATGGAAGGTTATCTGTAAGAGAGACATTAAAACATTGGCTCCTGCACTAATATCAGGAACACCTGGATTGTTGGGCCTCGAGCTTATGTCAACATACTGTATTTCACAAAATATGCCAAACCTTTAAAAAAATCAGTAAGTTATTTTCAGTGATTATTGATACTTTTTATAATTACAATACAACATTAATTTTAAAGATACTTTAATTATGGTTATTCTGGAAATTAGTTGTCAGTACTTCTCATTTGGATGTAGAGAATGATGTGATGCAAGAGTATGGTGTAACGCAATCTGGAAGAAATAAGTGGAGTAGGACTCCTTGGAATGAAGCATAGAATCGTGCTGCTGGCTGACTGGAGGCCCATAGGGACAAGCCTAGGAAGCCTGATGACACATTTGCAAGGGTGAAGTTAATTGAAAAACCAATACAGACATAGTAATTCTATTTACTCATTTTTAATTATACCTCCAATATAGGAAAACCACAATGTTTACATATGTTCTACATCCGCTGAACTGGAGCTAGTTGAGAATGCTCCTGTATCAATTCCAATAATAGAAATAAATTGAGTCCTTTACAATTTATGTAGCCTTTAGAAGACAATTTCAATGCAAATTACATGCAAGAAAGCTTATTATCTCATTTTCCTGGAATACATTAGACTCCTTACCAATTTAAAGTTTCTCCTTGGCCTTGAAAGTTCAGTACCGTAGATTCCAGACTACAGAGCGCACCTGATTAAAAGCCGCACGCTCTAATTTTAGAAAGAAAATCAATTTTGTACTTGTACAAGCCGCACCAGATTTTAAGCCGCAGGTATCCCACATTGTAATATGTGATATTTACACAGAAAGATATTACACGTGAGGATTTTTTAACTTTTAATTAAATCCGTATGGTAACATAAACAAATACATATTGCAAATGCTTTTTTTCGAACAGTGCCTGTAACACAGCTACTTTTAAATATACATACGTATCGGTAACACACAAATTACGTTGCGTATACTTTTTTACTGAACAGTGCACGAACAACATTCCAATATCTCCTAACGACTGGTAAAAAAAATATATATACTGCAGCCTACCAGGAAAAGTTATTGATCGCCTTCTTCATCTTCCTCCTGCGCACTAAAACCATCAAAGTCCTTCAGTGTCCGAATTGAACAACCTCAGGATCATGTCACTCACTTCAGTCTCTTCGTTGTCGCTCTCACTTGAGCGCACGCGGTCCTCTTCATCACGCAGCAGTCCAGCCTTTCGAAACCTGTTGGTGATGGTGGATGTTGTGACACGGCTCCACGCATTTAGGATCCACTGGCAGACTTGAGTTAAAGATGCTCTTCGCATGCGTCCTGTTTTGGTAAAGGATTTCTCGCCGCTCGTCATCCAAGCCTCCCACTCAACGTGCAGCGCCACTTTAAATGCCCGGTTCACGCTGATGTCCAGTGGCTGCAAATACTTCGTGGTGCCCCCAGGAATCACAGCTGGAATTGAGTTTGTACTCTTGATGGCAGCTTTCACTGAACTTTCATTGTCAGCCGCTTAAAAAATCACCATCGGTGGAAGCTTTAGTCCGGATGCTGTGCAGCTCAGAACACAAGTAAAATGCGTTCTCTCATGGCCACTTGTTTTCAGTGTGATGGATGAGTCACCTTTTTTATTAACAGTCCGAGTGAGAGGCAGGTCAAACGTCAAAGGTACTTCATCCATATTTATGATATCATCTGGCCCGATGGAATTCTCCGCCATCTTTGTTTGAGTGAATGTGCGGAAGTTAGCAAGTTTTTCCTCGTGGTGTCGGGAGGGAGCTGCTGACAGAGTCGTGCATACCCTGACGGACAGGCCTTTTCGTCTCATAAATCTAAAACACCACGATGGCCCACCTCTAAAATCTTCGATTTTCATTTTGGTGGCGATTGCTTTAGCCTTCAGTCTGATCTGCACGGTGGAAACATCGCAGCCGCCTGCTCTCTGTGTGTTAACCCAATCTTCAAGAAAGTTTTCAAGTTCGGGCCATCTGCTATGATTACCTCTGAAAGCTTTTGTCGTCTTTTTGCATTGACTCAGTTCTTCACGCTGGCATCTCCATCGTCTCACCATCGATTCATTTATGCCAAGATTATGTGCAGCAGCTCGATTTCCTTCTTCAACCGCCAGATTGATCACCTTTAACTTCAAAGCTGCATCATATGCTTTTCTTCGAGTGTTTTCCATGTTGATGAGGGTGAGTACAAATGACTGATTTACAATAATTTAATTGTGAAAGAGCGCTTGATTTATCGTACAAATTCATTGGACCTCTGTGAACTACTCATCAATTTTATTGGTCTACTGTTACGAGGCAAAATGTTTTTGGTGGCATGAAAAAAAACATGCATTAGCCGCACCGTAGTATAGGCCGCAGTGTTCAAAGCGTGGGAAAAAAGTAGCGGCTTATAGTCCGGAACTTACGGTAGTTTTTTTCCACATTCTAATGTACAAATTTTCATTCAAGAACAAATCACCCATCACTTACCAGTCAAGAGACCCTTCTTTATCAACAGATCCTTGATCAGATCGTAGGTCACAAGTTCTGTGCAGTTCACAATGGCATTACGGGCAATATTTGGTAGAGTACCTAAGAAAGCAACGTGTAATGTTAATTATTTACGTAGTTCCTCTCTCTCCATCTGCACAAATATCCTATTTTATCAGCTAAGCTCTACTACTTCTCTCGAGGGGCTGGCAGAAAGGAAGTAGGAATAGAAAGATGAATTTGAACAAAACATTAATGGGAAACATTTCTAATCTTAGACAATTCATACAAAAATTAAAGGTTCTCCAACTGTGTGCTTCTTTTAAATGTCCTCATTTAGATCACAAGATTTTACAAGAATATGAATTTTTGTGGGTGCAAATAATTTGATTTTCCTGTAATTGTTAAATGATTCAAAATGTAGTGACAGTAATTCACAATGATAGTCCATACCCAAACAGAGGTCATAACACAAAGGATCAGAATTAGGTCATTCAGCCCATTGAGTCTGCTCCACCTTTTCATCATGGCTGATATTTTCTCCCAATCCCATTCTCCAGCCTTCTCCCTTTGATGCCTTTACTTATCAACATCCAAATTAAATATGCTCAATGACTTGGCTTCTATGGCCGCCTGTGGCAATGAATTCCACAGATTCACCACCCATTTGCTAGAGCTCAGGAACATTGAGAGCAAAGGACATAGTTTTCCTGAGGCACCTCAAGACATTTATCTTGAGCTGGTGCACAATGTAGAATTTGCAACTAATTTAGTTCACATGATGCTCCTCATCTATACTGAAGGGACATCCTTCTATTCTGAAGTTGGCCCTTTGGCCCAAAACAAGATATAGGAAATACCTTCTGTTCTACCGAATCTAGACTTTTGAATATCCTATTGGTTTCAATGAGATCCCCCTCATTCTTCTAAACTTCAGTGAATACAGGCCCAAAGCCATCAAATGTTCCTCATACATTAACCCTTACAATCCTGGAATAATTCTCATGAACCTCCTTTAAACCCTCTCCATTATGTAGTGATATGTAATCCCAGGAGGTGGATCTTGTCATAAATTTAGATGGGACAGTAATACTATGGGAAATGTTCTTTAAATAACTTGAAAGTTAGCTCCAAATCTGTACACTGAGACTATGCAGTAACAGGTTTACAGAAATTACGAGGAGCCGTGGCCTTGAACAGGATCCAATTTGACACTTACTGCCAGTTACCAAAAATTTACATCTTAAATGCAAATACCGTATCGAATATTGAAAAGGCCTAGATGGAGCAGCTATGGAGAAGATGTTCCCTATAGTGGGCGCAGACTTTGGATAGTAGGTTGCCCCCGAGAACAGAGAGGAGGAGGAATTTCTTTATCCAGAGAATGGTGAATCTATTGCTACCAATGGTTGTGGAGGACAAGCTATTATGGGAATGAGAAGGCAGAGAGTGGGGTGAGAGGGATAATATTCAGCCATGTAATTCCAGAGCAGACTCAATAGGCCAAAAAGCCCAATTCTGCCCTGTTGTCTTATTGTTTCTCAAATGTTGTAGGAATTTTCTTCATTTTAGCTACTTCATGTGTAGGTTCTGTTCCTGTTCCCACAAAAAGTAGTGGATTTGGCCCAGGCCATCACAGGTAAAGCTCTCCCCGTCTTTGAGCACGTCTACATGGAGCATTGTAATAGGAAAGCAGTATTCATCATGGACACCCGCTACACAGGTCATGATCTCTTTCCAGTGTTGCCTTCAGGAAGGTGGTGCACTGGTGTCAGGGCTCTCCGCACCAGGTTCTGGAAGTTATTACCCCTCAACAGTCAGGCTCTTGAACCAGGAAGGGTTAACTTCACTCGCCCCATTAATGAACTGTTTCCACAACCCAAGGACTCATTCTCAAAGACTCTGTCTCAAGTTCTCAATATTTCTTCTTTTTGTGTTCGCACAATTTGTTGTCTTTTGTACAATGGTTGTTTGTCCATCCTGTTCGTGCGGTCTTCCATTGATACTATTATGGTTATTGGATTAAAATTTATTGCAATAAAATGAATCTCAGGACATATTACACTGAACTCCGTACTACATTTGGGAAAGTTATGATTATTAAAACAGATTCACAAATAGCTACAGCAAGATTCTAAAATATTCAAATCCACCAAAAAAAAGATACTCCTCAGTCAATCACTTGACCATCTTACAAAATAGTGTTTTACTAAAACCAATTAAGTAGCATGTTTCAATTTAAATTAAAATGGCAGCATATCACCCAGTGTCTGTTCTCCTGCAAAGATTTTCCAGTTCATTATCAAATTACAATTCTGTAACCAACAATTTTAACGGGGAGTCTTGGATCAAACACAATTCAATGCAATTCCAAATAGAAGTACAAACCTTTCCATAGCCCCCGAATTCCTTCCTCTTTGGCGATGGTTTTGTAGGCTTCAATGGTTCCATTGTATCGTCTGTTTGGACCAGATATACTTGCTTGTGCTTGAAACCTCACTTTCACCACATCAGTCGGCTGGGCAAACGCCACAGCCATGGCTCCTGTAGTGCAGCCAGCGAGCAGGCGGCTCCCAATGCCAACATCTAAAGAAATTATCCGTATATTAAAGACTAGCCATCGGAGGACCAAGAAACTGTACCGTGTTTTATGTAAGTGGATTAAAGCATGCCAAATTTTAAAATGCAAATCCATTTATTTGATCAGCGTTGTCAATTACTGGCAACATGACCCTCACTGAAGCATCTTTATGAACAGTACTGTACCTCAGTACATATGATGATAAACCAATTTATTCTAATTTTAGAATCAGTCTGAGTTACCGTTCAGACTCAGTTCTGGTCAGGCAGCATCTTTGGAAAGGAACAAAATGCAAATGTTTCATGCAGAGATGAAGGACCTCGGCTCTGTATTCCTCTCCACAGATACTGCCCGGCCTGCTGAGTTCCTTCAGTATTTTGTGTGTTACTTTGGATTTCCATCATCTGCAGAATCTCTTGTCTCCACAGTTCTGTTTTTTACCCCTTCTGGTGATCAAATAGAGAAATACTGGTTATGTTTCCACTGTCCATTGCTTGGTAGACAGGATTACAGGATAAATTCACAGCACCATGAGTTCCTGAAACAGATACAGATCAGGAACTGTAAAAAGTCACTTTTTGTGATCTGCAACTGGCAAATAGTCTGCTCAATAATTGGTCTTTCAGTTCAGTGGAACCTTGTTTAAGAATATCAGAAGAATTAATCCATTTGATTTATCCTTCAGCAAATTAAAGCTTCCTCCTACAACAATTATTAGATTCCAAAAAATATTTAAAATTGATAGAAGAACACCCAGACTCTTATCTGAAGCTGATTGATTTTCCACAGTAACACATCACTATAGTTAGAGATATGTTATACTTACGTTCAGATCCTTTGGTGTAGAACTGTTTTACAGAATCATAGAGTCCAATGCGCACAGAAGCAAAACTCATCTGACGTTGAAGACCAGCCACCAGCCCACTGTAGAGGCTTCTTGGTCCCTCATTCCTGACCATTGTGGCCATGGTGCCAAAGACACCCCTATATCTGAAGGTACTCGTCTCTGCAGCAGACATTGATTCCCCTTGAATCTGTGCAGGACAAAAATTGGATGAACATCCCGCATTGTGTGATTTGGGCTCAGCCCAACTCACATGTAGACTAGTCTAGTCTAATACTTAGACATCCCAGTTTCGGCACTTGGTCATCACAGGGCAATTCCAGCTTGTAAACTGTTATTTATAGGGAAAAAATTGCATATATAGAAATATAGTAAGTAGAAGTTTGATGAGAAGCGAGTTTCTTCATTTGCTATTACTTATTGTTTATAGAAGCCAAAAAGAGGAAATAGTAGCATATAGCACTAAACTAATTCAGAAAAGTAAATGACTATTTCAGATTTTAAGCTGCAAAATACAGACACAACAGGGGATCAAGCAAGCAGTCGAACAATTGTTCCAATTTAATTTGATTATACAAATGAGTGATGCAGTAATGAACACAACGAACTTCATTTTGTGATTTGGTTCTGTTGACTTGAATAACAGAAGGAACAAAAACAAATTCTGCCTCTCATATTTACATGACTAATCCTAGTTCCTTTGTGATAATGTAGGCCCCTTTACTTGTTTAATACTCTGGAGGGAGTGCCCAAGATGGATTGCTTCTGCTCCAGTGGTTGATGCAGTCAGAGTAGGACCCATGGACTCTGCAATGGGGTAACCTACTAGGTAGTTTCAGAAGTGGTGTACTCTTCTAGCAATTGCACAGGGCTTCCGTACTCCATCCAGATGGAGATTCTCAGTACTATCCCAAATATTCCTTCTCCAATTTCCACTCACGTTTTCTGAAGTCACTCAAATTATCGGCAGCTCTCAGAACATTTCCCATAGCCCCATTCTACCCCTCACTTCCCTGTACTACATTTCTGGTACGTTTCAAAATGTCAGTAAATTGATTAACATTGAAAGCAGGCTGGATAACCCAAGCAAGTATCAGTGCAAGTTAGAAGGAATACCAATATATTCTGTCCAAGGCAACATACTTACACAAAACTAACAGCAGGACCCTACCTGTAATCTGACTTTTGCAGTGTCCAGCGGGAAGGTAAATAAGTCAGCAATGCAGGCTGCAGTTCCAGCACTGAGAAATTTCACTGTGGCTGTAGGAGGAATGTCTGTAGGCTTGAACCCAACCATTTTCAGCAAAGTTACGATTAGCAGCAAAGTGATGAAATCCTGATGTGTCTTGCAGGAGATGGCAAGAGCGATGAACAAGATAAATGGACTCTGCCCGTGCCTGAGAGTGGAAAGGGAAGGAGGGAGAAAAGGATTTTAATTTCAACAGGTATCTAACATTTTTTACTGCAGCTTCTTGGATATTGTAGATATTGCTAGGTTGAAACCATATTTGCGATCCCAACATATTTATGAGCTCCAACTTGGAATAGACTTGACAACCTGGGGGATTATAATGAATGTGGGCATTCCCTCCCCTCCATCGAAGAGCTAGGGATTAAAAAACTAAAATAGCAAATACCATGCAAAATGATAGCCAGTCTTCAGGAAATACAACCCAGTCACAATTTCACTTCAACTGATACTTCATAACTAATTAAACCAATGATTGGATGCGGGATACTGTTGGAAATAGCAAAGAAATAGGTGAATGTTCACATTAATTGGTGATCATTAAAAAGATCAAGGAAGGCATTTAAATTTCCTGATTTAGCACATCGCTAAAGCCGTAGCCGGCCACAATGTACATCAGGACAGGTCTGTTTTGTTACTTCATACTCTAGCGACTGATATTGAACCACTGTGACAAGAGACCTAGCGTTTGTGTTCATTTTCCTGGACCAGCCACCAGAATTGAATATTTATTGTTTGGTTATTTAATTTATTTATTGAGATACAGCACAGAATAGGCCCTTCTGGCCTTTGAGCCATGCCACCCAGCAACCCCGCCTGATTGATTTAACCCTAGTCTAATCACAGCACCATGACCAATTAACCTACCAACTTGTAGGTTTTTGGACTGTGCGAGAAAACCAGAGCACCTGGAGGAAATCGGATGTCACGGGGAGAATGTACAAACACCTTATGGGCAGCGATGGGAATTGAACCTTGGTCGCTGGTACTGAAAGTGCTGTGCTATTTTGCTAGTTTGGATGTTGTAACCATTGTAAATCCTTCAGATATTTCTCTGCATTCAAAGCTTTAAGCTCATGAGTATAGTCATTGAAACTATAATTATCTTTGTTTTTAAAAAGTATAATATTACGCAAGAGGAGAGTTAGATTCTCTCCAAAAGATCCGCCCAGTTCCACAGCAGATTGTGAAGTACAAGTAAAACCTTCTATTGCTGGTGATTCTAACAAATACCGAATTACCTCATGAGATGTTTTTTGGGACTGAAGATGAAAGTTGCCCAGGAACCTCAGTCCCCTGGATAAACATAATTAGGACATCTGGCCCATAGAGTCTGCTCTGTTGATATGTCCCACCATCTTTAGATCTCTACTGAGACCTACTTTGAATTGTCCCATTTGCCTCTTCAATTTTCCCCAATTCAAAATTCATCATCCCACATTCTTGACTGGTATTGCACCTACTTGTGCCACCAGTTTACTACCTCTTGGCATTTTGCACCTTTCTCCTCACCATGTACGATAATACTTCAAAGATCATACAGAACTTTGAAATTGTGCCCTTTTCCCTTCAGTAATCACCACACTGGTCTCACACTCTGTCCTTTGGGAGCCACTGCATATTTCCTCCAGTTTCAATGACATTGAACTTTTTCCTTTTCAGTCTCGAGGAAGCAAGTTATCCTGGTTTACAGGCATCCTACATTTCACCTGTAGAGTCTTCTCTGGTAAGGACATTTCTACATATCCCCTTTGCCAAGACCAGCTAGGATATCTTGAATAAGCTTGAATAAACCAAGGAGCTGGTTGTGGATTACAGGAGGAATGGAGACAGGCTAACCCCTTTGACATCAATGGATCTGGGGTTGAGAGGGTAAACAGTTTCAAGTTCCTTGGCACCCACATCACCGAGGACCTCACATGGTCTGTACACACCAGCTGTGTGGTGAAAAAGGCACAACAGCTCTTCTTTCACCTCAGAGGGTTGAAAAGTTTGGTATGGGCCCCCAAATCCTAAGATGTTTCTAGGGGGGCCACAATGGAGAGCATCCTGACTAGCTGCATCACTGCCTGGTGTGGGAACTGTACTTCCCTCAATTCCGAGTGGAGAGAGTGAGCAATTCCTGGGTGTCAATATTCCCACAGACCAAACCCGGACCCAACATATTGATGTAGCTATGAAGGCAAGACAATGACTATAGTTCTTTAGGAGTTTGAGAAGATTTGGCATGCCACCAAAAACACTCGCAAATTTCTACAGATGTACCTCGGAGAGCATTCTAACTGGCTGCATTGCATCTGGTATGGGGGGGGGGCAGGGGGCTACTGTGTAGGATTGAAGTAAGCTCCTGAGTTCTAAAATTAGCCACTTCATCATGGGCACTAGTATCCAGGTCATCTTCAGTAAGGTGTCCATCATTAAGGACCTCCATCACCCAGGACATGCCCTCTTTTCATTGTTACCATCAGGAAGGAGGTACAGAAGCTTGAAGACACACATTCAATGATTCAGAAACAGCTTCTTCCCTCTGCCTTCCGATTTCTGAATGAACATTGAACCCATGAACACTACCTCACTACATCTTTTGGCAGTTATTTAACTTAACTATTCAATATATACACTTACTATAATTTTGTTTTCTTTCTCTCCATTATTTCTCTCCATATTACATTGTGCCACTGCCGCAAAGTTAACAAATATCATGATGCCTGTAATACTAGACTGATTCTAGCATTTCAGAACTAATTCTTTACAAGTACAGGTTTTACCACTCAATAAAATCCAGAATGCAAGACATTAAATTTACGAATCCACATACTTTCAAAGCTTTCCGAAAGTGTATCACAAGATTTATCCCGTGTAGTTACTCTGTTGAGAAAGGGGTGACATCCCCATACAGATTTGAGAGCTGAAGGACAACTACATTACCGCTCTGCTTGATGTCAGCTCATCGGCAGGCACTTCTACAGTAACGAGTTAGCTAGGCACTTGCATGGGGCATCCTGCTATTGGCCGAACAAACAGGCTTGTCCTCTTGCTCCGCATTTCAGAACTCCTCCGATCTTTTGTAACTCAAAGTGCAAACTTTTAAACATTGTATGCCATTTTGAATCTGGAGATTCATTTTCTTGCGGTAACTCACAGGAAAAGCAAAGAAATACAATAGAATCCACAAAGAAACAAAGACCGACAAATATCCAACATGCGAAAAGAGGACCAATTGTGCAAATAACAAAGAAAAGTAAAAATACTGAGAGCACTGTCTGCAGAGTCCCTGTAAGTGAGCCCACAGGCTGTGGAGCTGTCTCACTCTTAACTGCTCCCTCCCTATTATTGACTGGATAATTGTGTTTACAGCTTATTCTCAGTCACCCTGATTTTATCCTCTTGGGACAACCCTCCCCCTCAGATTCACAAGTTTCTTCTCTCCTTCCCAGTTCTGACCTAAAATATTAACTTTTTTCCTCTCTCTCCCCAGTGATGCAGCCTGACCTGTTTTAAATTGTAGATTTGCATATTTTAGATACTCAATACAGGATGTTATTTTCCCCTCCTCCATCTCTTAACCTTTTATGAAAGGAATACACATCTTTTATTGGAAAAAAAACAAGCCACAGTGAAATTCTTAATAAGCCCTGTGCCTCATTACCCTGCTCCCAGAAGGAACCAGTGTTTTAGGAGCAGGTGGAATGGAGATAGAACTTAAACAAATCATCACCTGACCTTAGATCCAGCAAATATGTAATCTGGATTGGTCACCAGCTGTGGAAGACTGAAATTAATGCACCTTGTTTATTCAAGCTTCCTTCCCCGCCCCACCCCTGTGAGATCTGTTAACTTGCTTGGAACACAAATGTTTTTAACTCTGCTATGGACCGTCCCAAGACCGACTGCAAAAAGGGAGGGTTGGACACTGAGCAAGCAACCCCACCCTGCTAAAAGCCCAGCACCACAGAAACACCAACAAAAAGCTCCGAAGACCTCATCCCTGGGAGAAGAGGGACCTCCGAAGGACTACGTCTTGAAAGACTGGCCCAGGACAGGGGACTTCATTTGCATACTTCATCAGCAGTTTGAGGAGATTTGGTATGTCAACAAAGACACAAGTTTCTACGGACGTACCACAGAGAGCATCCCAACTGGTTGCATCACTGTGGGGCGGGTTCTATTGCACAGGAGCGAAAGCAGCTTCAGAAAGTTGTGAATTCAACTCCTCATAGGAACCAGCCTAGTGCCCAGGTGCAATGCTTCATAAAGCCAGCATCTATCATTAAGGACTCCCATCACCCAGGACATGCCTTGCTCTCATTGCTACCATCAGGTAGAAGTACAGGAGCCTGAAGGCACACAGCCAGTGATTCAGGAAAAACTTCTCTCCATCTGACGTTGAACCCATGAACACTAACTCGCTATTTTATTTTTACTCTGCTTATTTATCTATGTAATATATGCTCTCTGTAATTCAGTTTTTTTTTCCATTACATATTGCGCTGTACTGCTGCTACAAAGACAACAAATTTCACGACATATGCCGGTGATAGTAAACCTAAATGATTCTGCCCACAATGGCCCATGCTCCAGTAGGGGTGATGGGTTTATGTTTCTCCAGAGGACACTGGATATGGAACGTGATCAGATCAGGAATATCTTACACAGAAATGTCAGCAGGTGCTTGTGAAATAAAGCCGGCTCGGCAATCACCACAGAGGCAATATAAACATTGCTTATGGGCATTCGATGTGCACAAATTAGATGGAGCTTTCCTCAAGTGCCTAGTTATTTTTTGGAACAAGGTCCTATACCACAGTAAAAATGTTAAAACTAGCATAGAAATTCTCACTGCAAGCTGCAGTCACAATCAGAAAGCATAGAAACAGGCCTTTCAGCCCAGTAATTCCATGTTAGCCCTTCAAGGCTCACTTTATTCCCATCAGCTCTCTACATATTAGAAACAACTAAGATACCTGTTAACTGCATGAATCTCAAATGAGAGAGGAGACCCAGAAAGAACAACCATCAAAGGTCACAATTGAAGATACCAGCTGTACCGGTCCTTACAAAGCAGTCTCCACACCCCAACCAATTCTTGCAAATCAGATTATGAGATAGCTATGACAATGTTATGGTGATTGAAGTGTGGGCTGTGGAGGGGGGGAATGGTGTCAAAGGTAATTTTTCCTAGAGTGGTGGGTGTGTGGAACGTGCTGCTGGGGGCGGTGGCAGAAACAGACACAGTAGGGATATTCAAGAGACAACAAGTTGAGATAGGCACATGAATAATAAGAAGATTGATCTCACAGTACATTAAAGGGCCAGTACATCATGTGCTGTACTTTCTAACCAAAGATAATTGATCAGGTGCAGAAGGGGAAATTAGCCAGACCAAATCACAATCAGCTTCTTGTACAAGCTAGAGCTGTTCTCTTTGGAGCAAAGGAGGATGAGGTGGACAGCCAGCACCATCCCCCTGTGGTGAACTACATATACCTGTCTGGATCCCCCCCCCCCCCCACTGCTGACTGCTCTTGTGGCTCCTCCCACAGACCCCTGTATAAAGGCGATTGAGCCCTGAGGCCTGGCCCGGTCTCCAGGATGTAGTATGGTGGTCAACCACTGCTTGTTCTTTCTTCCAGTCAATAAAAGCCGATATCTCGCCTTCACGTCTCAGAGAGAGTTATTGATGGTGCATCACCCCCTCCCCTCAGGGTGGCAATGGCTAATATGAGAGGGCATAATTTTAAGGTGTTTGGAGGAAAGTATAGTGGTAGGATATCAGAGGTAGCGTTTTTTTCAAAAAAAGAAACAGGATGGCAAGTGGGTGGAATGCACGATTGGGAGCAGTGATAAAGAAATATAAATGACATTTAAGAGCCTTTTTTGGACGGCACATGATGAAAGAAAACTGGAGGACTTTGTGAGATGAGACTCATCAAGTAGGTTGAGAGGTCTGCACAACATCATATGGGCCGAAGAACGTGACCAGTAGTCTCTACGTCTGCACCACCAGCTGAGGAATCTACTTAAACACTCTCTGCGGGCGAATAATATACCCGCCCTGTTTTTAGGGCAACAATTCAGGGCATGCCTGCAGCAATGCATTCCTGAATGAGCCAGTCTTAAAAGCTATGAGAATCAAGTGGTAATTAAATATTCAGTAACCTTGGTGAAAATGCCACGGTCAGAACTTGGTAGAGACCAGAAAGAATTGACCAAGCCAAAGGTCACATAGAGGCAACCAACAAGGAGCCAACGAAATGGAAACTAAATTGACTACTCAAATGTTTTGTTTCCCCCCCCCCACCCAACTCACGGAGATGGATTTGGTGGCTATTATATAGCGTTGTTGGAAAAAAAAACTACACAAGTTTGCTCTTGCTTCTCAGGAAGGAGTGTTTGAAATGTGAATAGTGGGGTATGGAAGTGGAAACTAAACTAAAAATTAATTAATTAATTAATTAATTAATTGATTAATTAAACTGAACTAAATTCTAAAGGGATTGGACAGGCTAGATGCAGGAGGATTGTTTCTGATGTTGGGGAAGTCCAGAATGAGGGGTCACAGTTTAAGGATAAAGGGGAAGCCTTTTAGGACCGAGATGAGGAAAAACTTCTTTACACAGAGAGTGGTGAATCTGTGGAATTCTCTGCCACAGGAAACAGTTGAGGCCGGTTCATTGGCTATATTTAAGAGGAAGTTAGATATGGCCCTTGTGACTAAAGGGATCGGGGGTATGGAGAGAAAGCAGGTACAGGGTTCTGAGTTGGATGATCAGCCATGATCATACTGAATGGCGGTGCAGGCTCGAAGGGCCGAATGACCTACTCCTGCACCTATTTTCTATGTTTCTATGAAACGCTTTCATCTGAACACAAAGCTCCGGGAGCTGAGGGAAGCATTACGAGAGATTAACAAAATGAGGCCAGGGCAACCACGTTTTAGTTGAATTAGATTCTAGTGTAGTTTTTCTTTGCATCAGGCTTTCAGGGTGGAGATTAATTTGATGTGGCCATTTTCCATATCCAAAGGGGTTAATATACGAGGGCATTCAATTAAAGTTTAGCTTTGTCACGTGTACATTGAAACAGTGAAGTGTTGCAACACACACACACACACACACACCTGGAGGAGCTCAGCCGGTCAGTCTGCACCCACTGAGCTCCTACAGTGTTTTTGTGTGTGTTGTTTTGTATTTCCAGCATCTGTGAACTTCCTCCCATTAATTGTTGTTTGTGTCAAATCAACATGGGATGCCCACAACTCTCTTAAGCCTAAACTTACATGTTTGGATTACAGGTGGAAACTGGAGCACCAGGAGGAAACCCACATGGTCACAGAGAATGTACAAACTCCTTACAGATAGTGGTGTGAATCGAACCCCAATCTTACAGCTGATACTGTAAAACGTGGTGCTAACTGCTACACTATCGTACCACCCCTAATTTAATGCATGGCAAGTTTGAGCGAAATTGACAACCCCCTCAAAAGCATCAGCTGGCGAGTCATTGCTCAAGAGGGGACAAGAAGCCCTGACTGCATTTTTAAAACACCCGGCCAGCCATAGACTACAGGGCAATGGACCAAGAGTGGGGGGAAATCATCAGAGGCATAGAACATTACAGCAGAGAAACAGGCCTTTTGGCCCTTCTTGGCTGTGCTGAACCATTTTTCTGCCTAGTCCCACTGACCTGGACCATATCCCTCCATACACCTCTCATCCATGTACCTGTCCAAGTGGTTCTTAAATGTTAAAAGTGAGCCCGCACTCACCACTTCAACTGGCAGCTCATTCCTGACTCCCGCCACTCTATCTTGAGCAAACATGAACAAAGGATAAATGGCCTCTGTCACCAGTGTCTGAAAGGCACGCATCTTTTCGGTTCACCTGTAGCAATTCCACCCCACTTCTGAACAAAGTGGCGGTTTAATTTTCATCGCTCCCACCCTAACCCTGATCATAGACAATAGCCATCGTTCAAAGCTGATAAAATGAAAAGGAGGAAACAAAAGCAGATAACCAGACACCACCCAGCCATTCCGCCTGCCTCAAACATTTTATATAATTAAATGTTGTTGTGGAAGACGGAAGCTTCTGCGTCATGCAAGGGCTCGAACGCCATTGGTCAATCCTGTTGCTAGCTTAGACTGAAACTCGGGTAACATCTGTTCTGCCCAATGAAACCAATACAAGGAAAATAACTTCGGCAAAGAACATTTGAAGCCAGAGATCAAATGTAAAAAAAAACCGAGATAAAAATCTATTTTTGTTCTAAGAATAAAGGACACTGAATACAAGCGCATTGTGCGTCCTAAACGAACCGGCGCACGAAAACAGCCGTAAGCGCAAATTCTGAACTCAGTTTCAATTATGCACGCCCGAGGCTGCTAATGGAACAATATTATGAAATCAATAATAATAATGTTTTTAAAGCCCAAGTGTCTGCTTCCCACTTCGGTCGCAGGTATCCAGGTACTAATTTCCAAACTAGCACCTGCTAGGGAGAAGCCACCCGAACTGCGACAGAGAGGGAAAAATACTCTCCGTGTAAATGTCGCTGTGTTCGAGGTTTGTGTTGTCAACCACCAAAACCATTTTTACAGCGTCTTTAACGTCTTATGATCCTTCATAAAACGCGTGTGACAAAGGCAACAAACCACAGTCACAATGGGTTTGACCGTCAATGAGAAAATGTTACACAACTGGGCAGCTTGTAAGGAATTAGGGTAGTTTATCATTTTAATCCCAGGCATAGACATTTTTTGAGAGGGGGGAAAGATATAGCGTTGTTTCAGGCTATTCTTTGTACAGATCCAGGGTCTGGTCGCAAATGGTTGTCTACATTTTGCCTCTAGGGGTGTTGCTTGACCTAGCGTTCTGTTCTTACTCTGCAATCTAATCTCCTCTCACAGAAATGGACACTTCAGAACACCGTGTGCATACTGACCTTTTTGCTCATCCATTGGCCTGCGTGATTGCCATATCTGTCTGTGCCTTGATTAGGTCTTTAAATGTAGTAATTGTGTCTGACTCCAGCACCCTCTGTTAGCACACTATGTATTAACCAGTCCTAAAATCAAGGGGAGTCCAAACCTTAGAGGGCATAGATTTAAAGTGAGATGGGAGAGCTTTAAAGGGGACTATTTGGGAGGCATTAAGGTTGGTATGTACGTGGAACAAACTGTAAGATGAAATGGAAGAGGATTGATACAATTAGGATGTTTAGCCTGGAGAGGTAAATGGATTGGAAAGGTATAGAGTGAAATAATGCAAATGGGACAAGCTTGGGCATATAGGTCTGCATGAACAAGCTGGGCCAAAGTGCCTTGTTTCTCCTCTCCGTGACCATGGGTAAAGGCTAAACCACTTGTTCTCAGGACTCTCCTGGCTCAGCTTTCAATTGTCTGCTGAATGGTTTGCCAGACAAATAAAGTTTCAACCACAGGCCAAGCGAGAGCAACAGGATCCTCCCTACATCACCATGAGAATAGCAGGAAACAAATCTCCCTTTCTTCGTTCACAATGTGATTTAATCATCATTCTGATCATTTAATCCTCTGCACCTTTCAAAGGCCTCATGCCTTTTTTTACTCTTCCCTCTGTATCCTCAAGAGCCTTCTCCCACTCTACACACCTCCGATCTTCCCAGTACCAGTGCAAAAAATCCACTAATCTGAAAGGTCAGACACACAATGACGCCAGATTTACTGAATTGAATTTATTGAATTAGGGACTATGGGATGTCCAGGGATGGGCTGGTGCCTCTGGTGAAGGCTGTCATGGGGAGAAAACTGGGAACTGGGGTTGAAGAGGAAGAAAAAGTAAGGAGGATCAGCCATGGTTGAATGGTGGAGTGGACTCAATGGGCCAGATGGCCGAATGTTTTGTGGTCTTATGGTCATTCTGCGGCAGCTCACTCAAGCCTAGGCTCCCACCAGCCACACAGCTCTCACCTACGGCTCCAAGCAGCTGTGACAGCATGGGTGCTTCGGAGAGCGGCGACTAAACATACCGACCGGCTGAACCGGGTGAGGAGAGGCGGTGGGCATCATACATGGTGAGGGAGGGAGATTCCCATCTAAGCATGTGAAATCAGCTCTGGCTGACCGGGCAGGTGAGAGCACAGCCAAGGAGGTGGTTCTGTATTTCTTTATCATGTCTGTAGCTCTGCATAAAGCAAAGAAATGGTCATCCACTGCAGCAAGGAAGGCTCCATTTGTGACAACTGCATGTATCACCTGGACCTGGACTTGTGAAAGAGGAACTGCCCCCTCTCGCAATGGCTTTTCCACTGTAAAACCCCCCTCCACATAGGTTTCACACCAGAATCTATCATCATTAGATACCACAGATAGCTAATCTTCAAATTACTTCTGAAATTAGAAATCACCAATGTGGTAGAAACTGAACTACTTCTCCTCATGTTTAGTCCAGAACAAATTCAAGCCGAGAAAGTGCCCATACTATGGGAATGCAAAGATCTGCTCAAGGCCAGCTGTAGACCATTATGAGAAACCAAAGCCCTTTTGAAACCAGGAGCGGTATAAAGCTATGGGAGGAAGTCTGCCATCTCACACAATTCTGACTTTGAGGAAAACACACAGGCCACACAGGTGGCCAACAATTACACTCCTTCTGAATACTTTGTCCAACATGTTGGCATTGTACCGTGGTCAATAGTTATGGGGAACAGGCCAAAAAGTGAACGGGCAGGGTGGAGGGGGGGGGGGAGGGTGAAAGCCAATGCCAGGAAACTAATCATATCCATGGTTTCAGACTCGGGCAGGTAAGGGAATCATTTCACTAACACTATCGAAATACATCCCAGCCAAGAGTGGCAAGTTGACGGTGGTCTGGCGGCGCCAACATTACCACCTTCTTACACACACCCATCTCTGGTCTGCCAAATCTTTAGAAATGTTCCACGGCATTAGAAATAACCCTTACTGCTAAGATTATCAATGACTATTCTTTCTTTGTTCACTCTGCCCTGCAATATCCGGATACCTCGCAAACAGCATGACTCAATTAGGAGGGACTAGACTGGAATGAGTCAAACCAGAAGTCAAGGCAACTTAAAATAAACCACTCTCTAGCCTCGCACGACATGTCAAACGACGGGAAACTACCTTTAGTCAGATGTAGTGTGCCAGGGCAGTTACAAGAACGCCGAACAGTTTTCTCTAAAAGTATCCCGCTCGTTGTAGCTCTGTTTAGTTACAGTTTGGCTCTGCCGTTGTTCCATAGAAAGTTCAGAAATGAATCGCCAAATGATCATAATACGGGTTCTGCAACAAGAAAAGCACAGAAGTTAGGCACTGTCATTAACTGATGCAATACTTTGCACACTGTTCCTAACTTTAACAGTCCGCACTCTTTAACACACAACACCCGGAATAAAAACATCAGTTACTACCTTCTGCTGCTTTTAAATTCCGTCCCAGTCTTTTTTGCAGAACTACAATTTATAAATAAAGCCTAAATAATTCCCACAGACTATTCTTCATTACATTTTAACAGTCACCACGCCGCTTGCTCTGAACACGAGTAGCAGTCCAAAATATTCCTAGAAATTTAATAAAGGTATTTAAAAATCAACACCGGCTTCCACAGACAAATTAATTAAAACTTTACCTGGCAATTGAGTTAAGTCCTTCGTCTGCCGTGTGCAAATGTGGGTGCTCTCTCTGTGTGAGCAGGACAATCTAGCCTACAACCTGGGTTCAACCTCTGCAGTAGATCGCCGGCTCCAGTGCTGCTCTTTTAAATAAGACAGTAACTTCCCTTCTTTCACGGCTCGGCGTCAGCGCCAACCTCATCAACGCCGAACAAAGGGGGTGGGACACCCTTCCGCATCGCCCTCCCTCGGTAAATTGAGGCCAAGGGTTGCGTACTGGACCTCCGTTATCTCTGCGCTGTGGGTTGTAATTTGGAATCGCACTTCGCTACGGTATACGGTGACTGGGGCGAGTCGGAGATTGTGAAACAAAAATCAAAACAAAATGAAAACTCTTAGTTGGTGAACATCTTAGTTGGTGATCACCGCTCCCTGTCCTTTAGCATTATTATGGAAAAGCATAGAATCAGAGAGGACAGGAAAGTTTTCAACTGGGGAAGGGCAAACTCTGAGGCTATAAGGCTAGAATTTGCGGGTGTGAATTGGGATGATGATTTTGCAGGGAAATGGACTATGGACATGTGGTCGATGTTTAGGGATCTCTTGGAGGATGTTAAGGATAAATTTGACCCTTTGAGAAAGATAAAGAATGGTAGGGTGAAGGAACCATGGGTGACAAGTGAAGTGGAAAATCTAGTCAGGTGGAAGAAGGCAACATACATGAGGCTTAGGAAGCAAGGATCAGATGGGTCTATTGAGGAATATAGGGTAGCAAGAAAGGAGCTTAAGAAGGGGCTGAGAAGAGCAAGAAGGGGACATGAGAAGGCCTTGGCGAGTAGGGTAAAGGAAAACCCCAAGGCATTCTTCAATTATGTGAAGAACAAAAGGATGACAGGAGTGAAGGTAGGACAGATTAGAGATAAAGGTGGGAAGATGTGCCTGGAGGCTGTGGAAGTGAGCGAGGTCCTCAATGAATACTTCTGTTCTGTATTCACCAATGAAAGGGAACTTGATGACGGTGAGGACAATACGAGTGAGGTTGATGTTCTGGAGCATGTTGATATTAAGGGAGAAGAGGAGTTGGAGTTGTTAAAATCCATTAGGATGGATAAGTCCCCAGAGCCTGATGGAATATTCCCCAGGCTGCTCCACGAGGTGAGGGAAGAGATTGCTAAGCCTCGGGCTAGGATTTTTATGTCCTCATTGTCCTTGGGAATGGTACTGGAGGATTGGAGGGAGGCAAATGTTGTCCCCTTGTTCAAAAAAAGTAGTCGGGGTAGTCCAGGTAATTATAGACCAGTGAGCCTTACATCTGTGGTGGGAAAGCTGTTGGAAAAGATTCTTAGAGATAGGATCTATGGGTATTTAGAGGATCATGGTCTGATCAAGGACAGTCAGTATGGCTTTGTGAAGGGCAGATCGTGTCTAACAAGCCTGTTAGAGTTCCTTGAGGAGGTGACCAGGCATATAGATGAGGGTAGTACAGTGGATATGATCTACATGGATTTTATTAAGGCATTTGATAAGGTTCCACACGGTAGGCTTATTCAGAAAGTCAGAAGGCATGGGATCCAGGGAAGTTTGGCCAGGTGGATTCAGAATTGGCTTGCCTGTAGAAAGTAGAGGGTCGTGGTGGAGAGAGTGGTTGGATTGAAGGGTCGTGGTGGAGAGAGTGGTCGGATTGAAGGGTTGTGACTAATGGTGTCCCACAAGGATCGGTTCTGGAACCCCTACTTTTTATAATTTTTATTAATGACCTGGATGTGGGAGTAGAAGGGTGGGTTGGCAATTTTGCAGACGACACAAAGGTTGGTGGTGTTGTGGATAGTGTTGAGGATTGTCGAAGATTGCAGAAAGACATTGATAGGATGCAGAAATGGGCTGAGAAGTGGCAGATGGAGTTCAACCCGGAGAAGTGTGAGGTGGTACACTTTGGAAGGACAAACTCCAAGGCAGAGTACAAAGTAAATGGCAGGATACTTGGTGGTGTGGAGGAGCAGAGGGATCTGGAGGTACATGTCCACAGATCTCTGAAAGTTGCCTTACAGGTAGATAGTGCATGGAATGCACTGCCTGAGTCAGGGGTGGAGGCAGACACACTAGTGAAGTTTAAAAGACTACTAGACAGGAATATGGAGGAATTTACGGTGGGGGGATATATGGGAGGCAGGGTTTAAGGGTCGGCACAACATTGTGGGCCAACGGACCTATACTATGCTGTACAGTTCTATGTTCTATAAAACTTCAGTGTTGGAAATACTCAGCAGGTCAGATCTCAACTGTGGGAAGAGAAACAGAACTGATGTTTCAGGTTAAAAGCCCTCGGTCAGTTTGGGTCACCCAGTTATGAAAAGGTGCAGACTGGATGCAAAAGGATGCTTCCATTGTAAGGAGAGAGTGGATAGGCTGGGGCCGAAATAGAAACTGCTGGAGGCACTCAAGAAGTCCAGGCTATGCTCTGTCTCACTGTTGCCATCAGGAAGAAGGCAGCCTTAGATCCCAACCAGCAGGTTCAGGAACAATTACCCCTCGACCATCAAGCTCCTGAACCAGAGTGGATAACTTCACTCACCCCATCACTGAACTGCTTCCACAACCTTGTGGACTCATTTTCAAGGACTCTACAACTCAGGTTCTCTGTAATATTTATTTATTTACTTACTTATTATGCTGTCTTTCTTTTCGTATCTGCACAATCAATGAGCACCTTTTGCTCATTGGATGGTCACCTGACTTTGTAGTTTTTCATTAATTCTGTTCACACACTTCAGTGTTTCTTTTGTATCTAACGTGCATGCCCACAAGAAAATGTATGTACTTTGATAATAAATTTACTTTGAACTTTAGTCATAGAGGGAAATTGACAACTGACATCTTGGGTTGAGACCCTTCAACTGGACTGAAAGACAGAGGGGAGAGGAAGGGGTGGAGAAAGAGCCCGCCAGTGGTAGGCAGATCCAGATGAGGCATGTCAATAGGCAGACAGAGAAGGAGAAAGTGGAAATAAAGACAGAGGCAGAGAAAAGAAGGAGCTGAGTGGGGAGTCGGGTACTCGAAATTGGAGAATTCTGTGTTCATACCATTGACTTACAGACAACCTGGGTTCTATTTGTAGTTAGCCTCACCCTGGCAGTGGAGGAAGCAGAAGACAGACAAGATCGTGTGGGAGTGAGAAATGGCTAGTGTTGGTTCTGGTGATAATATTGAAGACATTCAGATTAGCTTTATTTGTCCGATGTACATTGAAACATATAGTAAAATATTCTAAGTAAATTTATTATCAAAGTAAATAGAGTACTGTGAAAAGTCTTAGGCGCATATATATATATGCCACCATATACAACCAGGAGATGCGATTTCTTTGGTGTCAAATCAACAAGAATTGATTTGTGGAGAATTGAGGAGAGTGGTAATTGAGTTTAGATGATGGAATAGATGGCTTTGTTGCCAAGTTTGCAGATGATATGAAGATTGGTGGAGGGGCGGGTAGTGTTGAGGAAACGGGTAGGCTGCAGAAGGACTTAGACAGATTAGGAGAATGGGCAAGAAAGTGGCAAATAAAATACAATGTTGGAAAATGCATTGTCATGCACTTTGGTAGTAGAAATAAATGTGTGGACTATTTCCTAAACGGGGAGAAAATCCAAGAATCTGAGATGCAGAGGGACTTGGGAGTCCTTGTGCAGAAAACCCTGGCAGTTAACTTGCAGGGTGATTCAGTGGTGAGGAAGGCAAATGCCATGTTAGGATTCATTTCAAGAGGTCTAGAATGCAAGAGCAGGGATATGATGCTGAGGTTTATCAGGCACTGGTGAGGCCTCACCTTGAGTGTTGTGAACAATTTTGGGCCCTTTATCTTAGAAAAGATGTGCTGGTGTTGGAGAGGGTCCGGAGGAAGTTCACAATTTGATTCCAGGAATGAAAGAGTTATCATACGAGTACAGACCCAGATGGCTCTGGGCCTGTATTCGCTGGAATTCAGAAGGTTGAGGGAAGATCCCATTGAAACCTTTCAAATGTTGAAAAGCATAGACAGAGTAGATGTGGAAAGGATGTTTCCCACAGTGGGAGAGTCTAGGACAAGTGGACACAGCCTCAGGATGCTTCAGGTGGTATCCCTTTCAAAACAGAGATGTGGAGAAATTTCTTTAGCCAAAGGATGGTGAATTTGTGGAATTTGTTGTCATATGCAGCTGTGGAGGCCAGGACATTGGGTGTATTTAAGGCAGAGATTGATAGGTTCTTGATTGGACATGGCATCAAAGGTTACGGGGAGAAGGCGGGAACTGGGGTTGAGGAGGAGATAGAAAAAAAGGATCAGCCATGGTTGAAAGGCAGAACAGACTCAATGGGCCAGATGGCCTAATTCTGCTCCTGTGTCTTATGGTGTCACTATGCTTCCTGTGGCAACTGCATGCTCTCAATTCCCTAACCATAACTATCATCATCATCACCATTATGTGCCATATAAGATGTAGGTGATCAGGGTCTTGACCATGATTGTTCTTGGTAAATTTTTCAGCAGAAGTAGTTTGCCATTGCCTTCTTCTGGGTGGTGTCTTTACAAGATAGGTAACCCTGGCCATTATCAATTCTCTTCAGAGATTGTCTGCCTGGCGTTGGTGGTCGTATGACCAGAACTAGTGATGTACACCAGCTGTTTATACAACCATCCACCATGGCTTCACGTGACTCTGATCGGGGGCTAAGCAGGTGCTACACCTTGCCCAGGAGTGACCTGCAGTTACCGGAGGGAAGGAGTGCCTTACCCCTCCTCCTTCGGTAGAGATATAACTCCACCCCGCCACCCAACCTTGAATATACATCTTTGGAATGTCGGAGGAAACCGCTATGGTCATGGGGTGAATGCGCAACAGCATTCCAGATAGCGGCAAGAATTGAACCCCCATCTTACAGTGATGCACTAACCAAAGTACTACGTCACCAACCCAAATTGTCTTTTGAAGTCACAAATGAGTCAGAAATCTTCCGCTTACCACTGTTTAATTAGATGTCACAGCAAAAGAAAGGCAATAAAATGGAGCAGTAGGTAACTGTCTCCAATTGTAACTAACTCACTGAACGGGAACTGTGGAGCAAGGAGCAACAAACCTTACCTTGTGGTCGAGCTTTACACCAAAATCCTGCTCGAACTAGATACACAAGGAAGACGAGAGATTCTGTAGATGCTGGAAATCCTGAGTAACACACAAAATGCTGGAGGAACTCTGCAGGTCAGGCAGTATCATTGGAGGCATATAAAGAGTTGACGTTTGTGGCTTTCATTAGGACTTTGTGGATAAGGAAATTCTTTTGATTAGGACAGCCAGTGGCACAACAAGGACAGTCTGTGACACTGGCTTACAAAGAAACTGCAAAAAAAACCAGAACAAGCTATGCTGTTCTATGTTTTATTAAAAGATGTTTAGACAAGGACATGAATGTGAGGGAAATGGAAAGATATAAACATTGTGTAGGCAGAAGGGATTTGTTTGCTTGGCCATTTGATTACTGATTTATTTGGTTCAACACAACATAACAGGCTGGAGACAATGTTCCTACGCTTTACTGCTCCAGGTTCTATGTACTGAAAATCCACTAAGCATTTGTGGACAAGTGGGTGAGTATATAAACAAATAAGCATAAAGAAAATTGAACTAAAAGAAAAAATTAGACCCTAATTCGGCACCAGCAACCAAGTGCTCCGGAAGGCTTTAGAACATAGAACAATACAGCACAGTACAGGCCCTTCGGCCCACAATGTTGTACTGAACCTTAAAACCTGCCTCCCATATATCTCCCACCTTAAATTCCTCCATATACCTGTCTAGGAGCCTCTTAAATTTCACTAGTGTATCTGCCTCCACCACTGACTCAGGCAGTGCATTCCACACACCAACCACTCTCTGAGTAAAAAACCTTCCTCTAATATCCCCCTTGAACTTCCCACTCCTTACCTTAAAGCCATGTCCTCTTCTATTGAGCAGTGGTGCCCTGGGGAAGAGGTGCTGGCTGTCCACTCTACCTATTCCTCTTAATATCTTGTACACCTCTATCATGTCTCCTCTCATCCTCCTTCTCTCTAGAGGGTAAAGCCCTAGCTCCCTTAATCTCTGATCATAATGCATACTCTCTAAACCAGGCATCACCCTGGTTTAGATGGAGTGCAGGTGTTGGGCAAAGTGGTTAACTTCGTCTGTGCTTGGTCTAACTCAAGTAATGGAGGCCACTTAGACAGTACCGAATGCAATGAAGAAGGATGGAGGAGGTGCATGTGAACATCTGCCTCGCTTGAAAGAGCTCTTTCAGGTCCTTCGGGGTAGGCAAACATGAGAAGGCAGGAAGTGGGAAGGGGTGGGGAAGAGAAGGTGCGGCAGGTGGTGGACTACACCATGGTGATGGAAATGTCAAAGGGTATTGTGCTGGATGCATAGGCTGATGGGAAGGGCAGCACAGTAGCCTAGCAACCAGTCTAATACCATTACAGCATCAGCGACTCGGGTTTTAATTCCCGCCGCTGTCTTTAAGATTCTCCCTGGGACCATGTGAGTGCTCCAGTTTCCTCGTATGTTCCAAAGAAGTACAAGTTAGTAGACGAATTGGTCTCGTGAATGTAAGCGGGCTTGTTGGGTCAGAAGGGCTGGTTCTCAGGCTGTATCTAAAACATAAATACATAAAATAAAATGGAGTAGTAGAACAAGGGAACTCCATTCCTGTTCCATCTCGGGAAAGACAGGGTAGAGCGCAGGAAATAGAGGAAACGTGGGCGAGGGCTCCACCACAGTGGAGAGGCTTGGGTTTTTCTCCCCTGCGTCATGGGAGACTGAGGGGAGACCTCACAGGTGTGTGTAGAATCATGAGGGGCATGGATATGGTGGGTAGTCGCAGACTTTTCTTCAGGCTAGGGCCATCTAAAACTTGGGAGCACAGATCTAAGGTGACGGAGAAGATTTTAAGTGGACCTGCGGGGTAATTCTTTATCTGCACAGAGGGTGGTGGGTGTGTGGAGCAAGGTGCCAGAGAATTTACTCAAGTACATGGATAGGAAATTTTTTGGAAGGATATGGGCCAAACGTGGGGAAGTAGGACTAGCCCAAGTAGAGAAATAGGGCCAAAGAGCATGTGCCTACGCTGTATAACTTTATGATTTTATAATGTTGCAATCGAAAGCTGAGTGGATGGGGAGGAGGGAGACTAGAGGGTGTGTAATGTATCTTTGGATCATAGTCCAAAGGTTGGAGATGATGTGGAACAACAGAGGAGGAGGAGGAAGTGAGTGGAGTGTGAGCGGACAAGGTTACAATGTTCAGAATCAGAATTTGGATAATTATCACTGACATATGCCATGAAATTTGCTGTTTTGTGCTGGTAGTACACTGCAATACATAACAAATGATGAGAAGTTACAATGAAAAATTGGAGGGCAGAGGGGACAAAGCTGTTCCTAGAACATGGAGTGTGTGTCCTCACTATACCTCCTTCCCTGTAATTAGTAATGAGAAGAGAACCCATGCATTAGAGTTGCTGAGGATCTTTAATGATGGATACCACCTTTTGAAAATGTCGTCATTGGTGGGGAGGGTAGTGCCCGTGATTGAGCTGGCCGGGTCTACAACCCCCGGCAACCTCTGTCGATCCTGTGCATTGGAGCCTCCACACCAGGCAGTGATGTGACCATTCTGAATGCTCTCCACGGTCCATCTGCAGAAATTTGCTAGAGTCTTTGGTGACATACCAAACCTCCTCAAACTCCTAATGAAATATAACTGCTGTCATGGATGCTTTGTGATTGCATTGATGTGTTGGGCCAAGGACAGATTCTCTGAGATGTTGACACTCAGGAACTTGAAGCTGCTCGTGTTTTCCACTGTTGATCCCTCAGTGAGGATGGGTGTGAGTGTTCCCTCAACTTCACCTCTCTGAAGTCCACAATTGGCTCCTCGGCCTTACCGACATTGAGCATGAGGTTGTTGTTGCGACCCCTCTCAACCAGCCAACTTTTCTCACTCCCGTACACCATCTCATCGCCATCTGAGATTCTACCAACAATAGCGGGGTCATTGGCGAATTTCGAGACGGCATTTGAGGCTCTACTGAGCCACAGTCGTGAGTGTAGAGAGAGCAGAACACTGATAGGTTTTGCTGGGGAGCGGTGGTCAGGGGAGAGCAGGTGATCTGGGCTAGAGGGTTGAGGGTATTTCTGGCAGAGTTGGGAAGAGAACGTGTAACCACTGGTGGAAGGTGGGTGGGAGGAAAGTGGGGAAGGAATTCCAAGGTGCGGGTGTAGCAGAGTTACAGAGAGGCAGAGTCCACTGTGCCAGAGGGGTGAGGTGGTGTAAAATCAAAGGTGGGGAGGAGCGTGATGAAGTAGGGCTTTGTTGCAGGATGGGTGGAGTGTGACAGTACACACTCCTGGTCATCTTGCATGGGTGGACGTGTGTACCTTGACTCCTCAGCCAGGAGGAGCGGACGTAGTGCAAGTAGAAGAGCGAATACGAGGAGGTTTAATTTTAAAGTGAATGGAGGAAGGTATGAGGGATGTCAGGTGTAAGGTTTTTACTCAAGGAGTGGTGGGTGTGTGGAATGCTGTGCCAGGGTGCTGGTAGAGGTAGATTCATTAGGGAGAGTTAAGAAACTTGTAGATAGACACATGCTTGATGAAAATGCAGGGCTATGAAGGGGGGAATGGTTCAGTTGGTCATAGAGTAGGTTATAGGTTTGGCATTGTGGGCTGAAGGGCCTGTACTGTGCTGAAGTATTCTAGAATGGGTTCACAGTGCAGGAGGGTAAGAAGGGGTCTAGGGTGAGGAGAAAAGGAAGAGGATGGAGAGCAGGGCCTCAGGTGTGGAAGAGGAGCAGCTCAGGATTCCAGGGTGGGGGAAGAGTAAGGGCAGATCAAAAACACAAAGCACAATGTGGATGCTGGGGTCAAAGCAACAACATGCTGGAGGAACTTAGCAGCTCGGGCAGCATCCGTAGAAACGAGCAGTCAACGTTTCAGGCCGAGACCCTTTGTCAGGGCAGATCAATGTTTGAAGGTGAAAGAGCAAAGCAATGTTCAGAAGCTTAGCTGATCCCATTGAAACGCAGCTGGAGTTTGACTGGGGGGTGGAATTGCTGAATTGTTGCAATTATTAACCCAATACTCAATGGTTTGGAAGTTGTGAGGGTTGACACTTGCATTTCCTAGGTGTGAACTCACCAGTTGATGAGCTGGGCCCAGAGATTTGGCCCAGTGGGGAGGGGAAGGAGGAACAAGGAACTCACATTCTTGTACCAGAACCATTATCACATTTTTTGTAAATCCATAAGGAACAATTTACACACTGCCAAATCCCTAAAATACCACTTAATCTGTAATTCTCCTGATGACCTTTGTTCCTGACCAGGTTTAAGGATGGAATTGAGGAATAAGAAAGGTATGGCACAGGTTAATGGATTATATTACAGATCACCCAACAGTCTGTGGGATTAAGGAACAAATTTGTAGAGAGATCGCTGACATTTGCAAAAAAACATAAGGTTGTGATAGTAAACACGAGGAAATCTGCAGATGCTGGAAATTCAGACAACACACACAAAATGCTGGTGGAACACAGCAGGCCAGGCAGCATCTGTAAGGAGAAGCACTGTCAACGTTTTGGGCCGAGACCCTTTGTCAGGACTGACGAAGGGTCTTGGCCCGAAATGTCGACAGTGCTTCTCCCTATAGATGTTGCCTGGCCAGGTTATGTTAGTAAATGATTTTAACTTTCCAGGTATTGACTGGGACTGCTGTACTACAGGACTAGAAGAGATAGAGTCCTGTACTTACAGGACTAGAAGAGATAGAGTTTGTCAAATGTGGTCAGGAAAGTTCCCTCAATCAGAATGTAGAAGTCCCAATGTGGGATACTTGATCTGCTATTAGGGAATGAGACAGGGCAGGTGACAGAAGTTTGTGTAAGGGAACACTTTGCATCCAGTGATTATAATGCCATTAGTTTCAAAGTAAGGATGGAAATAGATAAATCTGGTCTGTGGACTGAGGTTCTTGACAATAGACAGTAGGTGCAGGAGTAGGCCATTCGACCCTTCAAGCCAGCACCACCATTCACTGTGATCGTGGCTGATCATACACAATCAGTACCCCGTTCCTGCCTTCTCCCCGTATCCCTTGACTCCGCTATCTTTAAGAGCTCTATCTAACTCTTTCTTGAAAGCATCCAGAGAATTGGCCTCCACTGCCTTCTGAGGCAGAACATTCCATAGATCCACAACTCTCTGGGTGAAAAAGTTTTTCCTCAACTCTGTTCTAAATGGCCTACCACTTATTCTTAAACTGTGGCCTCTGGCTCTGGACTCCCCCAACATTGGGAACATTTTTCCTGCCTGTAGTGTGTCCAATCCCTTACTAATCTTATATGTTTCAATCAGATCCTCTCTCATCCTTCTAAATTCCAGTGTATACAAGCCCAGCCGCTCCAATCTTTCAACATATGACAGTCCCGCCATCTTAGGAATTAACCTCGTGAACCTACACTTCACTCCCTCAATAGCAAGAATGTCCTTCCTCAAATTTGGAGACCAAAACTGAACACAATACTCCAGGTGTGGTCTCACCAGGGCCCTGTACAACTGCAGAAGGACTTCTTTACTCCTATACTCAACTCCCCTTGTTATGAAGGCCAACATGCCATTAGCTTTCTTCACTGCCTGCTTTTCATTCAGAAACACCATTCAGATAGTAATCTGCCTTCCTGTTCTTGCCACCAAAGTGGATAACCTCACATTTATCCACATTAAACTGCATCTGCCATGCATCTGCCCACTCACCCAACCTGTCCAAGTTACCCTGCATTCTCCTAACATCCTCCTCAAATTTCACACTACAACCCATCTTTCTAAATTGGAGAAAGGTCAATCTTGATGGTATAAGAAATTATCTGGCAAGTGTGGATTGGGACAGGTTGCTTTCTGGCAAAGGTGAACTTGGTAAGTGTGAGGCCTTTAACAGTTACATCATGAGAGTACAAAGTTTGTATGTTTCTGTGAAAATAAAAGGGAAGGATAACAGGTTTATGGAACCTTGGTTTCAAGAGATATTGAGGCCCTGGTTAAGTTAAAAAAAAGGAGGTGTATTGCAGATATGGGCAAATAGGAACATTTGAGGTACTTAAAGAGTATAAGAAATGCAAGAAAACACTTAAGAAAGAAGTCAGGAGGGTTAAAAGAAGGCATCAGGTTACCCTGGCAGACAAGGTAAAAGAAAATCATAATGGATTCTAAGTATATTTTAAGAGCAAAAGGATTGCAAGGAACAAAACTGGTTCTCTGGAAGATCAGAATTATAATCTATGCATGGAGCATAGATCTTAAATGGACTTGTTGCACGTGTATTTTCTTGGGAGATGGGCGCAGAGTCCAATGAAGTGAGGCAAAACAGCAGTGAAGTCATGGACACTATATCGATTACAGAGGAAGAGGTGTTTGCTGGCTTGAAGCAAATTAGGGTGGGTAAATCCCCAGGGCCTGTCAAGTTGTTCCCTAGGACCCTGTGGGAGGCAAGTGCCGAAATTGCAGGGGCCCTAGCAGAGATATTTAAATCATCTTTAGCAACAGTTGAAGTACCAGAGGATTGGAGGATAGCTGATGTTGTTCAGCTCTAAAAATAAACCAGGAAATTGTAGGCCAGTAAGCCTGACATCAGTAGTGGGATAGTTATTGAAAGCTATCCTAAGGGACAGGATTATGAGTATGGACTGATTAGGGATAGTCAGCATGGCTTTGTCTAACCAATCATAGAGATTTTTTAAGGAAGTTACCAGGAAGGTGGATGAAGGCAGACATCCCATCTCTCCCGGAAGTTTTGGGAGTCTCCCGTATATTGGTTCCTTGACGCCCACAAGTTATATGCAATATCCCAGAAATCAAACTATTGGAGAGTGAGAGGGAGCATCCTGATTGGTCTCTCTTCGTGCTAAGTAGACCTATCAGTGTTCTCTGTGGGCGGGCTTTACAGTCAACATCAAAAATAATGACAGTGTTGCTCACTGCACTGATGGCAACAGTGACTTTTCTATTGCCCGTGGTGGGTTAAAATGTAAAAGACATGTTGAGGTGAGTTTAACAGGTGTCGTTCATTCATTAGCATAGCTAATGTTATTGAACCTAGCTGGCTAGCTGCTAAGGGGCTACTCTATTGATGAGGCCAAACTCCCTGTAGACTTGCTTAAAGTTGTAATAGAATTAAAAAAAAACTCCATGATAATATAATATAATATAAATACATATTTTATAGACAATAGGTGCAGAAGTAGATCATTTGGCCCTTCAAGCCTGCACCGCCATTCTGAGATCATGGCTGATCATCTACTATCAATGCCCTGTTCCTGCCTTGTCCCCATATCCCTTGATTCCCCTATCCATAATATACCTATCTAGCTCCTTCTTGAAAGCATCCAGAGAATTGGCCTCCACTGCCTTCCGAGGCAGTGCATTCCAGACACCCACAGCTCTCTGGGAGAAGAAGTTTTTCCTTAACTCTGTCCTAAGTGACCTACCCCTTATTCTCAAACCATGCCCTCTGGTACTGGACTTCCCCAGCATCTGGAATATATTTCCTGCCTCTATCTTGTCCAATCCCTTAATAATCTTATATGTTGCAATCAGATCCCCTCTCAATCTCCTTAATTCCAGTGTGTACAAGCTCAGTCTCTCTAACCTCTCTGCGTAAGACAGTCCGGACATCCCAGGAATTAACCTCGTGAATTTACGCTGCACTTCCTCTACAGCCAGGATGTCCTTCCTTAACCCTGGAGACCAATGTCACATTTAATGTCACATTTTCTGCATATACCCAAATAGGTTTACAGATTAGACAAAATAACTAAACAAAGTATTACATACTCCCTTGGAGGTCAACTGGAAGTGGGGTGAGATATGGGGTTGCAGGGGGCAGGGGTGCTACCTCCCTGAAATAAGTTTTTGCAGGGTGGGATATCGGTGAAGGCAGGACACTGGATATTGTCTACACGGATCTCAGTAAGGCAAGGCCCTGGATGCAAGGGTGGTCAAAGAGGTTCAGTTGCTTGGCATTCAGGATGAGGTACAAATTGGATATTGGTTTTGTGGGAGAAGTCAGAGAGTGGCAGTAGGTGGTTGCCTCTCTCATTGGAGGCCTGTGACTCGTGATGAGCCACAGAGATTGATGTTTATCATCAATATCAATGATCTGGATTATAATATGGTTAACTGGATCAGAAAATCTGTGGATGACACCAAGATTGGGGGTGTAGTGGACAGTGAGGAAGACTATCAGAGCTTGCAATGGGTTCTGGACCAGATGGAAAAAATGGCTAAAAAATGGCAAATGGAGTTTGATGCAGACAAGTGTGAGGTGTTGCACTTTGGTGGGACCAAACAGGGTAGGTCTTAGACAGTGAATGGTGGGGCACAGAGGAGTGTGGTAGAACAAAGGGATATGGGAATTTTTTTTAGGCCTCAGTTAGTCTCGATAGACCATGGATTTGCACCTTGGAAAGTTGCCTTAACCACTTGGCCACGCACCAACACCATACGGGAATACAAGTCCATAATTCTTTGAAAGTGGTGGCACAGGTAGATAGACCATAAGATATAAGAACAGAATCAGGCCATTTGGCCATCAAATCTGCTCTGTCATTTCATCATGGCTGATCCAATTTTCCTCTCAGCCCCAATCTCCTGCCTTCTCCCCATATCCCTTCATGCCCTGATTAATCAAGCACCAAGAATAGGGTCATAAGAAAGGTTTTAAGCACATTGGCGTTCATCAATCACAAGTTTCACGTACAGTAGATGGGATGTTACGTTGAAATTGTATAAGGTGTTGGTGAGGTCTAATTTGGAGTAATGTGTCAGTTTTGTCACTTAACTATGAAAAGATGTCAATAAGATTGAAGGAATGCAGAAAAAATTTAACAAGGATATCGAAGGACCTGAGTTATAGGGAAAGATTGAAAGGGTTAGGGTTTCTTCCCTTGGAACTTTGAACACTGAGGGGAGACTTGGCATGCAAAATTATGATGGGTATAAATAGAGTTATTGAAAGCAGGCTTTTTACATTGAGACTGGGTGCAATGCAAGTAGAGGTCATGGGTTAAGGGTGAAAGTGGAAAAGTTTAAGGGGAACATGAGGGGAGACTTCTTCACTCAAGATCCTAGTGTTGAAGAGGTTGATTGTATAGTTACATGGATGGTAGGGGTACGGAAGGCTATGGTTCTGGTGCATATTGATGGGAGTAGGCAGTTTGGCAAATATCTGCAGATGTTTTCCTTTCTTGACATGTATTTCTTCCTGTCTGGCCTGCTGAGTTCCTCCAGCATTTTGGGTGTGTTACTTTAAATGGTTCTGTGACTGACTAGATGACCCAAAGGGCCTGTTTGTGTGCTGCATTTTTCTATAACTCTATTACTAAAGCAGCCACATGGAAGCTGTAACTTGGAAATCTGGTTTGCAGGTGACACCACTGTTACGGGCCACATCTCAATTAATGATGAGTTGGAGCAGTTGAAGGAAATAGAGAGCTTAGTTGTGACAACAACATTTTCTTCAACATGCTGCAGCAGGTCAGGCAGTGACAATGGGAAAGAAATAAAGACTTCAGCAAGAGGAGTGGTGCATGTGCTCCTGTCTACACCAGCAGTGCTGAGGTTGAGAGCTTCAAGTTCCTAAGTATGAACATCACCAATAGCCTATCTTGGTACCATGTTGATTTTCACCGTCAAAAAAGTTCATCAGCACCTCTCCACTTCCTCAAGAGGCCAAATAAGTGAGGGGAAGGAGTTGTCTGATATGAAATGTCCAATGGGTCCTTCACTGGGTGATGGAAATACTGAACTGGTTTCAGCAAGTATGTCACTGGTAGGTAAATGCCTAAGTGTACCGGCAGAGAACCAAAGTTATCGTAGACTGAAGATGTTCTCCGGAGTCAATCCCATCCCCAATTTGGAGGAAGAATATGTGACGTGGGTGGAGTAGACATCTCAGTTACTGGATGAGTGGCAGTGCCCAGATAATGTGAAAAGACAGCGAATGGTAGAGAATCCAAAAGGTCTGGTTGATGAGATAAAAAGGTCTCAAAGAGTCAGGAAATCCTCAGATAGGCTGGCATATGATGCACTGGGGAAACAGAGCGTGGTGTCTATCCCAATAGTGAGATATGTTACTGCCACTTACAAATGGATTGGGGGTCTTGAAATGATTTGTTAAGTTCCAAAGTCATGAGGGCATGATTATTTTTGGTTGGGGTGGGGAGAATGTAATGTCCTTATTAAGATTTCTACTGCTATGCCGTGGGGCATTTCACTTAGTAACTATCTGTAAAAACAGTGTCTCCTGCTGGTAGAATGTTTCAGTTTCGGCTGAAGATAAGAGGCTATGATGTTCAACTTAGGAATGTGGTGTCAGCCAATCAGGATGGTAGAATTGGGTGAAGCTTCTAGAGACAGCTGGGCAGAGAAAAATTTGTGGTGGACTCTGGTGAGGTTTGAGGTCTTTTGGCAGGACATGAGGAGAAGAGAAGATTGGGAGAGATGACCATAGGATTTGATCCAACTGGAAGACATGACTGAGAGGAGTGCTTCACAAGACAAAGGAGAGGAGTGAGTGCTGAAACTGCAGGAAGCTGGAATCACTGAGATGAAGGAGTCCAAGATGAAAAGCTCCTCCAGTGATTGACGATGAGAATTCAGCTTTTGGAAGATAGGAGCTCTGATGGCCAAGTGCTCTTGAGACTGGTTTACCTGTAATGAGCCCTTTTATTTATTTTACTCTTAATAATTGTCTGATAAAGCTGAAGTTAGTTAATATACTTTCTTTATAATTTTATGCAATGTACAATCTGTTATTTTTTGTCAACCAGTTTGCTTTAATTGGAACATCAAGGCACTCTTGTTTAGTTGAACCACAAATCACATTGACCCTAGATGTATATTTGTTTGGGAAAGGTGGCCTTCTTGCCACTGACTCAGATGGTTGTTAGCAGGGATAGCTATTGAGCGAAGTTTGAATACAAGCCTGGAGAGGGGGTTACACACAGGTCCCTACTACCAAATGCATCTTTACCTCCCACCCCCTTTCTCTACCTTCCTCAGGGATCACTATTATTCCCTTGTCTATTCATCCCTACCCACAAATCTCCTTCCTAGTATTTATTCCTGCAAGTGGCAGAACTGCTACACCTGCCTATTCACCTTCTCCCTCACCTCTGTTCAAGGCTACATGCGAACCTTTTGGGGTCATCTACTGTATCCAATGCTCCCTATGCAACCTCCTGTACATTGGTGAGAACCAGCATAGATTGGGGGACTGCTTTGTCAAGCACCTCAGCTCTACCCACAAAAATCAGAATTTCCCAGTGGCCAACCATAATTCCTATCCCCATTCCCATTCCGACATGTTGGTGCACGGCCTCCTCTTCTGCCACGATGAGGTCACTCTCAGGTTGGAGGAGCAACACCTCATATTCCACCTAAGTAGCCTGATGGCATGAACGTTGATTTCTCCAACTTCTACAAGGCCAGGCAGCATCTATGGTAAAGAAGTACAGTTGACGTTTTGGACCGAGACCATTCAGCAGGACTGGATGCTGCCTGACTGGCCGAGTTCTTCCGGCATTTTGTGTGTGTTGCTTGGATTTCCAGCATCTGCTGAATTTCTCTTGTTCTCCAGCTTCCGGTGATCTTCCCCTCCCTCTTTTCTCTTCTTTATTTGACCACTCTGGCCTCTTACCTCTTCTCCACACCCACCTGTCACCTCCATCGTGCTCCTGCTCTTTCCCTTTCTCCCATGATCCACTCTCCTCTCCTATCAGATTGCCTCTCCTCTAGCCTTTCCCCTTTTCCACTGATCACCTCCCAGCTTCATAGTTCATTCCGCCCTCCCCCACTTACCTGCCTTCACCTATCGCCTTCTAGCTTGTCTTCCTCCTCTTCTCATTCTGGCTTCTTCGCCCCACCCAACCTCATCTCCTTTCCAAACCTGACTGGCCCAAAATGTTGATGGTTTATTCATTTCCATAGTTGCTGTCTGACCTGCTGAGTGCCACCAACATTTTGTGTGTGTAACTTTTGACCTCAATCGATTTCTCTTGCAATACCATTTTTTCACTGTATATTTGTACATGTGACAATAATAAACCAATACCAATATCAAATATAAAATTCTTTATTCACTCAGGGAGCCTTCAGGAGAAGTGTCCAAGGGCATACAAGAGTATCTCACATGTTTGACGTTCTTTATACATTAGTAGTAGTGTGATCACTCGAGCAAAATGGTTCCAGTGAATCGCAGCGACATTCTGTGAGCTATGTAGAAGATACAGGAGCCTCAGGACTTACACCACCAGGTTCCAGAACAGTTATGACCCCTCAACCATCAGGCTCTTGAAATAAAGTGGATAACTTCACGCCCCATCATTGAGATGTTCCCTCAACCTATGGATTCAACTTCAATGACTCTTCATCTTACGTTCCAGGTATATATTGTTTATTTATTTATTATTATTATATCTTTCTTTTTTTGTATTTGCAGCTCGTTGACTTTTGCTCATTGGTTGAACACCCAAGTTGGTGCGGTCTTTCATTGTTTCTATTAGGCTTGTTTTTCAATTATGGATTTATTGAATATGCCTGCAAGAAAATGAATCTCAAGATGGTATATGGTGACATTGATGTATTTGGATAATAAATTTACTTTGAACTTTGAACACTAGTCGAATGTGATGTTCTCCTAAGAGGTTGTCTATTGTTGTGGCTGTAGAGACTGATCCAGGATCCACATATTCTCACAATCCTACCCTCTTCACCACTTCTTTACCACAGGACAGAACTTGTTTAACGTGGAAAGGCAGCCACCACATGATCCTTGACAGACCGGGGTCAGGGTCCAATGATATGGAATGCAAGACATTCCATGTCAGTGCTGGGGGCACTTCACTGCTACAGCTTTCCTCCACCTCCACTGCTGCCACCTCCACCATTGCTGTCTTGGTTGAATCGTTCTTTGTCTAGAACTTCCCCTTTGACCTTACCGCCATGGGTCAGACAGCTGAAACCCAGTTGACATCACTCTTGGGAACTCAGGAAGCTCACAACCCTCTCCACCATGACAAGATGAGGATCCTTGGAGAAAACATTATAAAATGAATAACTACAGTATTATGGCTATAATCACCACTTATCTTTAACTGCTTGAACATAGTCAGGTAACTTTGGCAGTATTACATACTAGCAGAACTCCTTTGAATATTCAACACTGGTGTCTGTTCTGAAAGATTCTGAGCACAAATTCCTTTTGCCACAGTGTTGAAAGATATACAGTATACAACTGGCTAGAATATTAAGTGACAGACCAGACCTGAACATTAAGTGGCAGGGATATACTGTTAACAATGTGCTAATGCAGAAGATGGCCATGTAATACCTTCCCTGCTGTCATTGACAAGCTTCCCATGACCACCATTAGCATGAACGTTCATCTATTGTCTTCCTCTGTGTAGTTTCAATGGAACAGAATTGGAATGTCCTACACCCAAGGATTGTTTCACTGGCCTTAAGGTATAAATTGAAGTTAAATTGTTACTTCCTGAAGACTGGTTCATAATTAATAATTAATAATCTGCTATATTTCACAAACACAAGAAATTCTGCAGATGAGAACATGCACAGTGAATGAGTCACAAATGAATCAGAAAAGGTTGGTTTGCAGGGGGAACAGGATATCAAGAAGGCAAATGGAATGTTTGTCGTCATTGCTAGAGGGACTGAATTTAAGAGCAAGGAAGTTATGCTGCAACTGTACAGGGTACTGGTGAGATCCCACCCGAAGTACTGTGTGCAGTTCTGATCTCCTTACTTGAGGAAGGATTTGGAGGTGGTGCAGAGGAGGTTCACCAGGCTAATTCCAGTGGTGAGGGGTTTAGACTATGAAGAGAGATTGAGTCACCTGGGACTGTACTTGCCAGAATTCAGAAGAATGTGACGAGATCCCATAGAAACATGCAACATTATGAAAGGGATGGATAAGATAGAGGCAGGAATATTGTTTCCACTGGTAGGTGAGAATTAGAACCAGGGGTCATAGCCTCAAGATTCAGGGAATAGATTTAGGATGGAGAGGAGGAGGAACTGCTTTTCCCAGAGAGTGGCGAATCTGTGGAATTCTCTGCCCAATGAAGCAGTGGAGGCTACCTCAGTAAATATATTTAACACAGGGTTAGATAGATTCATGCATAGTTGGGGAATTAAGGGCAATTAAAAGGCAGGTAGGTGGAGGTGAGTCCATAGCCAGATCAGCCATGATCTTATTAAATTGTGGAGTAGGCTCGACAGGCCAGATGACCCACTCCTGCTATTTTTTATGTTCTAACGTTCTTAAAAATGCTGAAGGAAGTTGGCAGGTTAGGCTGCATCTATAGACATGAATAAACAGTTGATGTTTTGAGAACCTTCACCAGATGCTGGAAGTACAGGGTAACACACACAAAATGCTGGAGGAACTCGGTATCCATGGAGAGGAATACAGAACTGATATTTTGAACAGAGACTCTCCATCAGGAGTCCTAAAAAACATCAGCTCTTTATTCCTCTCCATAGATGCTGCCCGACCTCCTGAGTTCCTCCAGTATTTTGACTGTGCAAAATTCACATAATTTGCTTATGCCTGAATAATCCCTAACAGTGATGCTGCCATTTTCTAAAGCTCTTAACTCGACCTTTTTCTTTAGCATTTCATTTTGGTAAACTCCTTCAATTTGCAATATTTTCTTTGCATCATGCTGTTGTTTTTCACTTATTAAAGAGTTTATTGTTGTATTTATTGTTACCATATACACTGTTTATTCTGTGGGCTTCACATGAACGAGGAATTCCAATCCACCCTGGTGTATATGAGAATAAATTAATCTGAATCAGAATAAACTAATCTGCATTTTTGTAAATTAAAGGCTAATATTGCTTAGGACATAATTATAACTAAATCTCCCTGTTATGAGTGATGAACAGACCTGATGGACAATGGGGTGCAGAGTTAACCATTTTCCTCCCCCGCCCCCAAGAACCACGAACTATTACTGTTGCTATGCTGCTCATGAGAGAGAGAGATGAAACACAGGCAAGAACATCTGCTACAGATAAGAGGGAGAGAGAGACTGTTGATTTATTGTATTTTGACTCTTCCTGGATTATTTACCTTCTACTACAAGGATTTTACTTTGCTCGTTAACATTCCTCAGGAGACAGCAGGAGTGGCCTGATTTGATGGACACAGCCATTCAGAGTTGATGGATAGCTGAGACCCTGTTAGTAGGGATAAAAGACAGATCTGGAGAGACACCCTTCAGACACACCAGTGGACACTGACTGAGTGTTGGGAACCCACAGAAAGGGGGGGGGGGGCTTCGGAGACCGAACCAGGAGATCGGTCAGTAAAGCTCACAGTGTTACAGCAGGGCCAGTGGGGACTTGTGTGTGTGTCCACTCATGCCAGAGTGACGAGTCCACCACAGAAGAACGGTCTAGCTGAAGACCAGAGAGGTCATAACTGAATGACCACAACAATACGACAGATTAAGAAAGCAATGAAAGGTTTGCCTGCTGTCGCTGTTACATCTCGCTCTTTCTCTCTCTCCAACGATTTCAACACAACAACCATAATCTACCTCAGCATTTATGAACTGAACTTTATACTTTCCTATGATAATTCATTTACCCCTAGACATCAATAGAGCTTGTTTATTATTGATTATTAGTATTCCTACACTTTTAGGTTTATTACTGCTAACTTGTTTTATATGTATATTTGCATTTTTGATATTGTATTGTGTAGTTTGCTAATAAACACCTTTAGTTTAGTACCACCAGACTCCATCGGATTCTTCTTTCTCTGCTGGTCAGACACCCAGTTATGGGGTATGTAACATCCCCAAACAATGCCTGTAAAATGCCTGCATACATTCCCAGTTTTTGAACATTTGGATATAATCCAGTACCATTGGGTTGTAGGTGGTGTTGAACATTTGCATATTATACCTATTAATGTGCCAATAGATGTTTTTTTCATTTCTTTTATATGCTACACTGTGGTTTAATAAACTTCACAGTGATGAAGGTTAACTTAACTGAGTGAGCAATATACTCAGTGAGTTTCAGATTGTCAAAACAAGCTGAAAGATACAAATAGCTGAGCCTGGCTTCAGCCACAAGATCATTCGTGATCATGACTGTCCCTAGTTCCTTCCCCTGACCTCCACCCACTTGCTCCAAGGTACCAGCCCTGTCTCTTGTTACAAACTCTGCCCACATTCCTGAATAATGGCTGTGCTAAATTATCTTCATCTCCCCACAAACAGGCAGAGAATTACAGAGAAAAACACAAAATGCTGGCAGAAGTCAACAGGCCAGGCAACATCTATGGGAGGAGGTAGTGACAACGTTTCGGGCCGAAACCATTCATCAGGAGGGTTTCGGCCCGAAACGTCGTCACTACCTCCTCTTATAAATGCTGTCTGGCCTGCTGAGTTCTGCCAGCACGTTGTGTTTTTATTTATTTCCAGCATCTGCAGAATCACTCGTGTTGCCAGAGAATTATAGGGTTTTGTTTTTAAGGTGATTAGAGGAAATTATAGAGGGGAAGGACGTCAGAGGGAAATTATTTACACAGAGTGTGACTGTGTGGAACGTGCCTCCAGGGGAGCTGGTAGAGGCAGGTACACTAGGAGCATTTAAGAAAGCGTTAGGTACATGGATGATAGAAAACGAAGGGTAATGTAGGGGGAACACACATAAAATGCTGGTGGAGTGCAGCAGGCCAGGCAGCATCTATAGGGAGAAGTGCTGTCGACGTTTGGGCCAAAACCCTTCATCAGGACTAACTGAAAGGAAAGATGGTAAGAGATTTGAAAGTAGGAGGGGGAGGGGGAAATGTGAAATGATAGGAGAAGACTGGAGGGGATGGGGTGGAACTGAGAGCCGGAAAGGTGATTGGCAAAAGGGATACAGAGCTGGAGAAGGGAAAGGATCATGGGACGGGAGGCCTAGGGTGAAAGAAAGGGGGAGGGGAGCACCAGAGGGAGATGGAGAACAGGCAGAGTGATGGGCAGAAAGAGAGAGGAAAAAAAGGAGGAAAAATACTAAATATATCAGGGATGGGGTAAGAAGGGGAGGAGGGGCATTAACAGAAGTTAGAAAAGTCAATGTTCATGCCATCAGGTTGGAGGCTACTCAGCCGGTATATAAGCTGTTGTTCCTCCAACCTGAATGTGGCTTCATCTTGACAGTAGAGGAGGCCATGGATAGACATATCAGAATGGGAATGGGACGTAGAATTGAAATGTGTGGCCACTGGGAGATCCTGCTTTCTCTGGCGGACAGAGCGTAGGTGTTCAGCGAAACGGTCTCCCAGTCTGCGTCTGGTCTCACCAATATATAGAAGGCCTCACCAGGAGCACCGGACGCAGTATACCACACCAGCCGACTCACAGGTGAAGTGTCGCCTCACCTGGAAGGACTGTCTGGGGCCCAGAATGGTGGTGAGGGAGGAAGTGTAAGGGCAGGTGTAGCACTTGTTCCGTTTACAAGGATAAGTGCCAGGAGGGAGATCAGTGGGGACGAGTGGACAAGGGAGTCACGTAGGGAGAAATCCCTGTGGAAAGCAGAAGGCGGGGGAGGGGAAGATGTGTTTGGTAGTGGGATCCCGTTGGAGGTGGCAGAAGTTACGGAGAATTATACGTTGGATCCGGAGGATGGTGGGGTGGTAGGTGTAATGTAGGGGGGAATGGTTAGATTAATTTTTGAGTAGCTTAAAAGCTCAGCACAACATTGTGGGCTGAGGTGTTCTATGATCTACATTCAGTGGTCACGTTATTAGCTACCTCCTGTACCTAATCAAGTGGCCATTGAGTGCATGTTCATGGTCTTCTGCTGTTGTAGCCCATCCACTTCAAGGTTTGAAATGTTCTTTGCACGCCTCTGTTGTAACCCGTGGTTGTTTGAGTTACTGTCAGCTTGAACCAGTCTGGCCAATCTCCTCCAACCTCTCTCATTAGCAAGGCGTGTTTGCAGAACTGCCACTCACTGGATATTTTATAATTTTTGCACCATTCTCTGTAAACACTAGAGACCATTGTGTGTGAAAACCCCAGGAGATCAGCAGTTTCTGAGATACTCAAACCACCCCGTCTGGCACCAACAATCATTCCATTGTCAAAGTCACTCAGATCACATTTCTTCCCCATTCTGCTGTTTGGTCTGAACAACATCTGAATCTCTTGACCATGTCTGCATCCCTTTATGCATTGAGCAGCTTCCATATAATTGGCGGATTAAATATTTACATTAATGAACAGGTATACAGGTATACTTAAAAAAATGGCAACTGAATGTAAAAACAATAGATTTTGACTTTAACGACCTCATCTCCTGTCCAGAATCAGTCTAACTTTTATCACCAGATTTCATATTATTTACAAGTAAGGTTTGTGGTCATACAATAAACATTGTAACATCAGAGGGTCTAATAAAATGGCCACTGAGTGTATGTTCTAAATTCCTTATTAATTATAAACACACCTTAATTTTTAAAATTGCCCAACCATTGACAACTGACTCCAGCTTTAAAGACTGTATAACCACTAACACAACTCTAACTCGTTGTTTAATTTCTCTTGTCCCTCTCCCTGGAAGACTTAGTCCAGAAATTAGCACTTGGGAAAAAAAATCCCAAGCTTCTCAATCACTGTTTAAGAAGTAGAATTAAAGGAATTGATTGACATCCTTAGCAATGAGTCGAGGATTACAGAAATGTGGTGAAGCAAGAAATTTAAATGCTTTTCAAGGAGTGAGGCAGAATATTGTTAATTCAAAATTAATTAATTCTGAGTTAATTACTTCAGAAATAATTAATTCAGAATTAATACTGAATTCGTAGATCTAAGAATTTAGTATTATTAGAATTCCTTCAGGTGAATTTGATGGCAGACAAAATGAGCTGAAAATCTTCTGGGTGGAAGTGTAACAACGTTCCTGTCAAAATATAAGCTGTTATATAGAAATCCACTATTAATATTACAGAGTAATAGAGTTACATACTGTAAAAAAAAACCCTTTAGCACACCAAATCTGTTCCAACTGTTCACACCAAACCAGCTCTAATCTATTGTATCCTCTCCAAATTTCTACCAACTCACCCTAGGCTCTAGCAGCCACCTACACACACCACCGTCAATTAATATTGACCTACCAACCCACAATCTTTGTGCTGTGAGAGGAAATCAGACCAGTGGGATACCCGTGCAATCGCAGGGAGAACCAGGTCCAGATCCAGACCTGGATTCAGATTCAGATTCATCAGGAACTTTAAATTCGCTGCCATTGTTAAATCAGAGGATCTATCCTGGGACCAGCCCATGTGCCACCATAAAGAAGGCACGGCAACATACCTACTTATTCTGCCTAGATTCGGCATGTCATCTAAAAATTTGACTATCCTCTATAGATGCACAGTGTAGAGAGTCTTAGCTTGTTGCATCACAGCCTGGTGTGGGAACACCAATGCCCACAAATGGAAAAACCCACAGAAAGTGGTGGATGCAGCCCAGTTCTTCCCGGGAAAGGTCCTTACTACTGTCGAGCACGTCTACATGGAGCGCTGCCACAGCAAAGCAGTGTCCATCATCAAGGACCCCCCACCATCCAGGCCATGCGCTCTTCTTGCTGCTGCCATTGGGAAGGAAGTTCAGGAGTCTTAGGTCCCACATCACCAGGTTCAGGAGCATTTTTACCCTTCAACCATCAGGCTCCAGAGTGGAAACTTCACTCACCCTAAGTCTGAGCTAACTCCAGAATCTTCAAACTCACTTTCAAGGATTCTACAACGCACGCGCTCAGTATTACTTATTTAATTTATTTACGCTATGTCTTAATTTGCACATCGGTTATTTGTCATTTTTGCATAGTTTTTCATAAATTGTGCTTCCCTCACAAAAAAAACCTCCACCAGTGGTTCGGTGAGTATCCAGTTTGTTCCCTGTGCCTGATTCCGGCAACCCTCAAGCATGTCCGGGCAAGCTGCAAAACCAGCCTCTTACGAGGTACACATGGTGTCACAGCCAGGTCTTGAAGAGTCTGGCGGCAGCAATTGGGACCAACAGGATAGCAACCAACTCCCTGCCCCCTAGAACAACTAACACTCTGACAGCAGCAGCATTCGTCTGGGAGGGAGAGAAAAGACCAACTTATCTCCCTCCTAAGCCAGAAACAGGACAGATGAACTGGAAAAGGCTGGTGGATGTCAGTAAACAGGTCACCTTTCCACCAGAAATTGCTGTCATCAACCTTAGGCCAGACTTGGTTCTCTGGTCCAATTCATTACAGATCGTCTACATCATGGAACTCACAGTCCTGAGGGAGGACTCAGTGGCTGAAGCATATGAGCGTAAGGGGCTATGCTGTGCAGATACAGCAGTTGGAGCTCAGGACGGGGCTGGAACCAAAGTTTGTTCTGGGGAAGTGGATTGTAGGGGGTCTGTAGCCACATCCACCATCAAATCGCTGAAGGAGCCAGGGATCCATGGTTAGACTCGACAGCAAACCATCAGAACCACATCTGAGGCAGCGGAAAGAAGCACCCGCTAGCTTTGGATCAAACAAAAAGACCTTTCCTGGGCTCCAAGACAGCATGAAAAGAGCAGGAAAACACAACTGGGGTTTGGCAGGCGGGGGGGGGGGGGGGGCTGTATCTTTGGGATGCCAGAAGTCACCATAGAGCCCCTAGGAAATGTAGTGGGCTAATGGATGTAACCAAGGGGGGTGGGGCGTGCCCACTTGAAAACCCCCGCATGTCAATCCTGCACCACTCTCAACATCAAGGCCGTCTTGAGCAAATGCTCACGACCCATTGGCATGAGGGATATTAACATCTTATCCTGTGCTTTTTGATTTTGTTTTATGGTATTTTTACATTTTTATGTAAATACCTGCAAGAAAATGAATCTCAAGGTGGCATGTTAATTGACAGTAAATTTACTTCGCTTTGACCTACTTATCACACGTATATCAGAACATATACAGTAGTGAAGTACATTACCTGCTCTACAACGAAGGATGTGCTGGGGGCAGCCCGCAAGTCTTCCCACATATTCTGGCGCCAGTGTAGCACGCCCACCAAGTTCTCAGAACACACAAACAGCAACAGCAACATCAGCACAACTCCAACAGAATAAGCCAGCTTCCTCCCTCCCACTCACCCACACAGATGCAAACTCCTCGCCGCGCCATAAGTCCAGGTCGAACGCGGGGTGCTGGAGGCATGGACAAGCAGCGGCACTTGCAGAGAATCCACAACCAAGTTAGCTCGTTTGGTTGGCTCCTTTGGTAGAGAAAAATATATCGACACGCTTCATGTAATTGGATGAACTTTATTTAATTCCTTCTTTCTTGTGGCAGAGTGGGGCAGTGGGGATGCCAGACAGGATGACGGAATGCTCCTCTTGTGAGATGCGGGATGACAGGGAGGCCGCCAGCGCCCCTGACGACCACACCTGCAAGAAGTGCGTTCACCTGCAGCTCCTAACAGACCGTGTTAATGAGCTGGAGCTGGGACCGGATGAACTCCGGATCATTCAGAAGGCTGAGGACGTACAGGAAGATAGTTACACCCCAGGTGCAGGACAGGGTGACTGTCAGGTGGGGGGGGGGAAGGGGATAGACAGCTACTGCAGAATACTTCTGTGGCTGATCCTCTCAGTAACAGGTAATCCACGTTGGATACTGCTAAGTGGGGGTGACCTAGCAGAGGAAAGGCACAGCGGTCAGGTCTCCGACACTGAGCCTGGACCTATGGCTGGGGGGGAGAAGAGGTGAGCCGTAGTGATAGGGGGTTCATTGGTTAGGGGAACAGGCAGGAGGTTCTGTGGGCGAGAACGAGATCCCTGGATGGAAAATTGCCTCCCAGGTGCCAGGGTCAAAGATCTCTTAGATCGATTCCATGGCATTCTCAAGTGGGGAGAGTGAGCAGCCAGAGGCTGTGGTCCACATAGGTCCCAATGGGTAGGAAGGATGGTGAGGTCTTGCAAAGTGAGTTCTGGGAGTTGGGTGCTGGATTAAAGGACAGGATATCCAGGGTTGTGATCGCAGGTTTGCTACCTGTGCTATGTGCTAGTGAGGCCAGAAATAGGAAGATCATACAGTCTAACACGTGGCCAAGGAGATGGCACAGGAGGGAGGGCTTCTGATTTTTGGATCATTGGGCTCCCTTCCAGTGAAGTTGGGACTTAAAGGGACAATTTGCACCTGAACTTGAGGGACCATGGGAAGGTTTGCTTGTGCTGCCTGGGGATGGGGTGGTGCTTTATATTAGAGTTGCAAGGGATAGAAAGCAGATAGTGATGGTTCTGCGGGGAAATTTGCCGTTAAACCTACGTACAAAGTCAGTATTTGAAAGGTTGAGTATGGTGGGAGTAATGTTAACTATGTGTATTTAAACACAAGGAGCATTGTAGGAAAGGTGGGTGAGCTTAGGGGATAGATCAGCATGTGGATTTATGAGATTGCAGCCATTAATGTAGCCATTATGAGACTTGGTTGCAAGAGGGGCAGGACTGGCAGCTCAGTGTTTCATTGTGTTAGACATGATAGAGCAGGAGGGATTAAAGGGAGAGGGGTGCCATTACTAGTCAGGGAAAATGACATGACAGTGCTCAGTGACGACAGACTGGAAATGTCATCCACTGAGGCTATATGGGTAGAACTGAAGACATGAAAGTCATGTTAATGGAACAACACACACAAAATGCTGGTGGAACACAGCAGGCCAGGCAACATCTATAGGAGAAGCACTGTCGACATTTCAGGCTGAGACCCTTCATTGTTTGAATTTCCAGCATCTGCAGATTTCCTCCTGTTTGGTCATGTTAATGGGATTATTTACAGACCACTCAACAGTCTGTGGGATTTAGAGGAGCAAATTTGTAGAGAAATTGCAGCTTGATGTAAGAAAGATGAGGTTGTGATAATAGGTGACTTTAGGTGATTTTAACTTTCCACATATTGATAGGGACTTCAATATTGTAAAAGGGCTGGATGGGATAGCATTTATCAAATGTGTTCAGGCAAGTTTCATTAATCAGTACATCAAGGTCTCAGTTAGAGAGAGTGCGATACTCGATCTTCTATCAGGGAATGAGACAGGACAGATGCCAGAAGTTTGCGTAGGGGAAAAATTTGCATCTAGTGATCATAATCCTATCAGTTTCAAGATAATCATGGAGAAGGATTGAGACTATAATCTCAGGTTGGACTTTGTGCTTTATAAATTGGAGAAAGGCCAATTTTGATAGTATCAGAAAGGACATCAAGTGTTGATTAGGACGGGTTGTTTTCTGGCAACGGTGAGCCAGGCCTTCAAAAGTTAAATTCTGGAATTACAGAGTTTGTATGTTCCAGTCATACTGTTGTATCCAGGATCAGCACACTCAAGATGACACCAAGACTGGGGACACAGTGGACAGTGTGGAAGACTATCAAAGCTTGCAGATATGGACCAGCTAGAAAAATGAGCAGCAAAATATCAGGTGTAATTTAATGCAGACAGGTACGAGGTGTGGCATGTTGGGAGGAACAGCTGGGGTAAGTCTTATATGGTGAGCAGCAGGGTACTGCTGATTATGGTAAAACAGAGAGCTCTAAGAGTACAGTTCCATAATTTCTTGAAAGTGGCGTTAAGTTAGGTAGGGTCACATGGTCACAGGGAGAACATACAATTCCCACACAGACAGTGGCTGGAATTGAACTACAGACTCTATAGTGTCATGCAACTGTGGCACATCTGCAATTCCTTGTCCACTTCAGTAGTTCATCTCGATCCTGTTGTTACCTAAGGCAACTATCTTCACTGACCTCTATACTGGTAACTTTGTTGTCACATACAACCTTACTAATCATGACTAGTGGAAGACGTTCCTGTGAAGCATAAACACTGGACATAAAATTATATGGGCCAAATGGATTGTAAAAACTGTATCATATATGAGCGGGAAGAGTATTCTAAGCTCAAGACTATTTAGAAAGTTAGAATGCAAGTCTTCCCAACCAACTGGCAGGAGTGTCCAAGGACATCGTCAATCTCTCACTGCTGCAATCGAAAGCTCCCATGTCCTCCAAAATTGCAATAATCGTACCAGTGACCAAGAAGATCAGGGTGAGCTGCCTCAATGGCTATTGCTATCTAGCATTCACATCTACCACGGTGAAGAGCTTTGAGAGGTTGGTCACAGCTAGAATCAACTCCTGCCCAAGCAAGGGTCTGGACCTGCTGCAATTTGTCTATCATCACAATAGGTCTACAACTGATGCAATCTCAGTGGCTCTCCACTCAGCCTTGGATCAGCTGGACAACAGTAATACTTAAGCAACACACACAAAATGCTGGTGGAACGCAACAGGGCAGGCAGCATCTTTAGGAAGAAGTGCAATCGATATTTCGGGAAGGGTCTCGGCTCGAAATGTCGACGGCGCTTCTCCTTATAGATGCTGCCTGGCCTGCTGCGTTCCACCAGCTTTTTGTGGGTGTTGCTTGAATTTCCAGCATCTGCAGATTTCCTCATGTTTGGATTGTAATACTTAAGTCAGGCTGATGTTTACTGACTACAGCTCAGTGTTCAACACAATTACACCCTCAGTTCTTATCAAGAAGCCCCAAAACCTGGGTCTCTGTATCTCTCTATGTGAATCAGAAATAACATTTCCTCCTCACTGACAACCAACACTGGCACACTTTAAGGATGCATGCTTAGCAGACTGCACTACTCTTCCTACACCCATAAGTGTGTGGCTAGGCACAGCTCAAATGCTATCTATAAATTTGCTGGCACCACAACCTTTGCTGGAAGAAGTTCAGATGATAATGGGGACGCATACAGGAGTAACACAGATCAGCTAGCTGAGTGGTGTTGCAACAACAACCTTGCACTCAACATCAGTAAGACCAAGGCATTGATTGTGGGTGTCAGGAAGAGGAAGTCGAGGGTACACACATCAGTCCTTATTGAGGGATCAGAAGTGGAAAGGGCAGATTCAAGTTCCTGGGTGTCAACATCTCTGAGACTCTCCTGGACCCAAAATAATGATGCATTAACAAAAAAGGCATAACAGCAGCTATATTTTATTAGGAGTTTGAGGAGAATTTGTATCTCACCAAAGAGACTTGTAAATTTCTACCGATGTAGCATGGAGTGGTTGCATCACCGTCTGCTTTGGAGGGGCCACTGGACAAGATCGGAAAAAGCTGTAGAAAGTTGTAAACTCAGCCAGCACTAGCCTCCTCAGCAACTAGGACACCTTCAAAAGGCGATGCCTCAGAAGGCAGCATCCATCATTAAGGACCCTACCACCCAAGATGTGCCCTCTTCTCATTGCTACCATCAAAGAGGTGGTACAAGAGCCCCAAGATACACACTCAGCATTTCAGGAACAGCTTCTTCCCCCCGTTATCAGATATCTATATGGACAATGAACCCATGGACTCAATATTTTTCTCTCTCTTTTTGCACTACATGTTTAATTTCTTTTTAAAATGCCCATGTGATTATTGTAATTTATAGTTCTTATTACCAGGTATTGCAATGTACAGCTGCCGCAAAACAACAAATTTCATGACATACAGTGTAAAATCATAAGACATAGGAGCAGAATTAAGCCATTCAGCCCATCGAGTCTGCTCTGACATTCCATCACGACTGATCCCGGATCCCACTCCATACACCTCTCTTCTCACCATATCCTTTGCTACCCTGACCGATCAGAAAATGATCAACTTCCACCTTAAATATATGCACGGACTTGGCCTCCACCGCATTCCACAGGTTTACTACTCTCTGGCTAGAAAAATTCCTCCTTTTGAGGCTGTGCCCTCTAGTTCTGGATACCCCCACCAGAGGAAACATCCTCTCCACCTCCACCCTACCTTGTCCTTTTAACATTCAGTACATTTCAATGAGATCCCCACACGTTCTTCTAAATTCCAATGAGTACAGGCCCAAAGCTGCCAAACTCTCCTCACATGTTAACCCCTTCATTCCTGGAATCATCCCCATGAACCTTCCCTAGACTCTCCATTGACAACATCCTTTCTGAGATATGGGGCCCAAAACTGTTGACAATACTCTGCTTGACCTGACTAGTGCCTTATAAAGACTCAACATTATCTCCTTGCTTTTATATTCTATTCCTCTTAAAATAAATACCAACATTACATTTGCCTTCTTTAGCACAGACTCAACCTGTAAATTAACCTTTTGGGAGGACTCCTAAGTCCCTCTGCACTTCTGATGTTTGAACCTTTGCCCCATTTAGATAATAGGCCATACTGTTGTGCCTTTTACCAAGGTGCATTATCATACATTTCCCAACACTGTATTCCATCTGCCACTTTTTTGCCCATTCTTCCAATTTGTCAATCACATTGATTCCTCAGCACTACCTACCCCTTCACCTGTCTTCCATTATCTAAATCAATGACAAACAATATGAAAAGCAGTGGTCTCAATACTGATCCCTGAGGAACACCACTAGTCACTGGCAGCCAACCAGAAAAGGCCCCTTTTATTCCTACTCGCTGCCTGTCAGTCATTTTGCTATCCATGCCAGTATTTTTCCTGTAATGCCACAGGATTTTAATCTTCTCAAGCAGCCTCATGTGTGGCATCTTATCAGCACCTTCTAAAAATCCTTCCTCTACCTCTTCTTCGTCCACCCTGCTTGTTACTTCCTCGAAGAACTCTAACAGATTTGTCAGGCAAGATTTCCCTTGACAGAAACCATGCTGACTTTGACTTATTCTATCATGAGTCTCCAAGTACCTCAAAGCCTCATCCTTAATAATAGACTCCAACATTTCCCCAACCACTGAGGTTAGACTAATTGGTCTATAATTTCCTTTCTTTTGCTTTCCTCCCTTATTTTTGCTCATTCACCTTATGAAGGTGAATGAGCAAGTGCAACAGGCAGTGAAGAGGGCAAATGGAATGTTGGCCTTTGTTACAAGGGGAATTGAGTACAAGAGCAAGGATGTCCTTTTGCATTTGTACAGGGCCCTGGTGAGACCACACCTGGAATATTGTGTACAGTTTTGGTCTCCAGGTTTAAGGAAGGACATTCTGGCAATTGAGGAAGTGCAGCGTAGATTCACTAGGTTGATTCCTGGGATGGCAGGGCTGTCTTACGCAGAGAGATTGGAGAGATTGGGCTTGTACATGCTGGAATTGAGGAGATTGAGAGGGGATCTGATTGAAACGTTTAAGATAATTAAAAGATTTGTTAGGATTGAGGCAGGAAATATGTTCCAGATGTTGGGAGAGTCCAGTACCAGAGGGCATGGATTGAGAATAAGAGGTCAGTTATTTAAAACAGAGTGGAGGAAGAGCATCTTCTCCCAGAGAGTTGTGGAGGTGTGGAATGCACTGCCTCGGAAGATGGTGGAGGCCAATTCCCTGGATGCTTTCAAGAAGGAGCTAGATAGATATCTGATGGATAGGGGAATCAAGGGATATGGGGACAAGGCAGGGACTGGGTATTGATAGTGAGTGATCAGCCATGATCTCAGAATGGCGGTGCAGACTCGAGGGGCCGAATGGTCTACTTCTGCACCTATTGTCTATTGTCTATTAAAGAGTGGAGTCATATTTGCAATTTTTCAGTCCTTTGAGACCATGTCAGAATCAGAATTCTTGAAAAATCATGACCAAAGCACCTATTATCTCTTCAGCAAACTCCCTCAGGTCTTTGGGATGCAGCCCATCTGGTCCAGGTGACTTATCCACCTAAGACTTTTTGAGTTTGCATAGCACTTTTTCCTTTGTAATGGCAGTGGCACTCACTCCTGCTCCCTGACACTCTCAGAGCTTTGGCACACTGCTAGTGTTTTCCACTGTGAAGACAGGTGCAAAGAACCCATTAAGTTCATCTGCCATTTCTTTGACCCCCATTACTCCCTCACCAGCATCATTTTCCAGTGGTCCAATATCGACTCTCACCTCACTTTTACTCTTTATATAACAGAAAAACTTTTGGTATCATGCTTTATATTATTGGCTAGTCTGCCTGCTTTCATATTTCATCTTTTCCCCTCTTATAGCTTTAGTTGCCTTTTGTCGCATTTCAAAAGTAATCATCCAACTTCCAACTCACTTTTGCTACCTTATATACCCTTTGATGCAGTCCTTAATTTCCCTTGTCGGCCACAGTTGCCTACCCCCAGCCATCTGAGACTTTTTCCTCTGTGGAACATATCTATCCTGAGCCTTGTGAACTATTCCCAGAAACTTCAGCCATCTCTGCTCTGCTGTCATCCCCATCAATATCCTCCTCCAATCCACCTGTGCAAACTCCTCTTCATGCCTCTGTAATTGCCTTTATTCCATTGCAATACTGGTACGTCTGACTTACCCTCCTCCCTCTCCAACTGCAATGTGAATTCAATCATATTATGATCACTGCATGCCAAGGTCTCCTTTATGTTAAGCTCCCTAATTACACAACTCCCAACCTAAGATAGCCTTTCCCTGAGTCGGCTCAAGCACAAGCTGCTCTAAAAAGCCATCTCATAGGCATTCAACAAATTCTCTTGCAATCCAACACCAACCTGATTTTCCCAATCTCCTCGCATATTGAAGTCCCCCATTACACTTGTGTCATTGCCCATATTATATGCCTTTTCCAGCTCTTTGCAATCTCAACCTCCCCGCCCCCCCAGCCATCTTGGCTACTATTTGGAGGCCTATAAATAATTCCCATACCGGTTTTCTTTACCCTTGAAGTTCTTAACCCCACCCACAAAGATACACCATTCTCTGACCCTGTCACCCTTTTCTAAAGACATAATTCCATCTCTTACCAACAGAGTCACACCACCTTCCTGCCTGTCCTGTCAATGCATTGATGATCAGTTCACAACTATGGTCTTCTTTCAGCCATGACTCAGTAATGCCCACAACGTCATACGGACCAATCTCTAATTGTGTCACAAGTTCGTCCACCATATTCTGAATGCTACGTACATTTAAATACAGCACCTTCAGTCCTGCATTTTTCGCTCTTTTGAATTTCGCCTTTGTGGTACAATTTAACTCTTTGCTCTGTCTGCATTTGTGCCCAATCATTGGCTTGTCCTTCCTTACATTCATGTTACACTTATCATCTACTTGTAAACCTCTGGCTCGTCCTCATCCTGGTTCCCGTCCCCCCGCCATATTAGTTTAAACCACTCCCTTCAGCTCTAGTTAATCTGCCTGCAAGAATATTGGTCCCCCTTGGATTCAAGTGCAACCCATCCCTTTGACACAGGGCTGCCCGTGATTTTAAACTTGATTCTGAATCTCCCAGGTTATGGCTGGAGCTTCTTCCTGCGAATGGACACTTCGCAAGTCAGAAATGCAACTGTGAGCTTGAGTTCCCACAGGGCAGCCATGTGATCCATCCTGTCAGTTCCCAGCATGCTCGTTCATATGAATGGATGTGTTGGGCTAAGTTGAGTACCTGTAAACTGGGAAGGACCTGAATTCAGAAAACAGCAGCCTGCTGAAGAGAAATCAGTTTCCTAAGTGCCAGACATTCTGTGCCCTCCCTCCCTAAGAGGATAATGTAAGATGATACGTTATTACACCATTCAGCACTGAACTTGGAAGATCAGTATCAAGCTGCCCTGTGTCAGTGTTGAGAAAGAATGACTGACAGTCATCAATTAGATGTTGAAAGATGTGATTTACAAGAATGTTTTCTGAAGGGTATTTTGCAGAAGTTTGGAATTAAGTATTGGGAAATTCATTTGCACTGCATAGCACCCTTCCTAGAAAACAGTCAGCATTCCTTGCATCATACTTTGCCTCAAAGTTCAGTGTGCATTCAGCAGTGATATCAATTATTACACAGAACGTCACGCAGATGCTGGAAGAAACCAACAGGTCAGTCAGGAGCTGTAGAGGGAAATGGGTAGCCTGCATTTTGTTTCAATACCCTTCACAGAGTCAAACTGCACATTGTATTCTGTGAGCTGCTTAAAGTTAAGGATTTAAAGGTTAGCTTTATTTGTCACCTTTGCCTCAAAACATTGAAACTTACAATGAAATGTGTCACTTTACGTCAATGACTAACACAGTTTGAGGATGTGCTTGGGACAATGCAGCATAACATGATGACAACTTACTAACCCCAACCCTAACTTCTTCGGAACATGGGAGGAAACCGATGCAGTCATGAAGAGGTGCAAACTCCTTACAGACAGCGGCAGAATTGAACCCGGGTCACTTCCACTGAGATAGTGTTACACTAATCGCTATTCTACCATGCCTTAGTCTCTCATTTCACCCAAGAACTGTTCTGGTGAACCTCCTCTGTACTCCCTCTACTGCAAGTGTTTCATGTCATCTCTCACAGAGTCACACAGCATGGACCCAGACCCTTCAGCCCGACTGGTGAATGCTGGCCAAGGTGCCCAGCTAAGCTAGTCCCGCTGGCCCTTGTTTGGCCCAGATCAGCTAAACATAAGAACATAAGAAATAACAGCAGGATTGGACCATCTGATCTGCAAGCCTGCTCTGCAATTCAATCAGATCATGGCCAATCTGAATGTGGACTTTGCTCTACCCACCTACTTTGTCCCCTTAACCCTTAATCCCTCTTCTATACAAAATTCTATGTAACTGTGTCTTAATTAATTAATGAGGTAGTCTCTAGTGCTTCCATGGAACTGATGAAACATTGGCTGTTTATTCCCTTCCAGAGACGCTGCATGACCTGCTGAGTTATCCAGCATTTCATGCGTTGGTCAAGATCTCCAGTATCTGCAGAATCTTTTGTGTTTGTGTGGGGTGAAGGCTTATGTATTCTGAATCTTGGCTTCGTGCTTTGCCATGACTGTTGCTCAGCCATCAGCATTCCTGGTTGAATTTTCAATATAGCATTTAGCTCACTCCCACTCCATACCATGCCTTCAAGCAGCAGAGAGAATTCCAACCAGTGGACCACGTCCTGCAAGCTAATTAATGATGAGTGAATGTCACGTAATAGCATTCCTTCCAATGTGATTATAATTGACGACTTGGGTATAGGCTTATGGTAGTGTATGGTTCAGATCAGTTTTACTTTGAGAACAGGGCAATTTTCCACATTTCTGGGTTTGTCCCAGTGTTAGCTATAGACCAACTTCTTGACAATAGGCACGGATGGTTCTACAGCATAAATCTTAGACATCATGTTTGAGATAGTGTCAGGGCTCAACCCCTTACTCTCATCTTCTTTCAGGCTGGGCATAACTCCAAGAGGGAGGAGGGAAAGTATTAATGGAGTCTCAAGAGATTGCTGAGACTGGAACCTGGAGCAACACACAGTCTGCCAGAGGAGCCTCAGATAGGTGTACTTGCACAAAAGTTCTCATTTAGCTTAATGGAATACCTACTGCACAAAACGATGATGAAGAGGCGTACAAGAGTGAGGTTGATCAGCCGGTTGAGTGGTGTTGCAACAACAACCTTGTACTCACTGTCAGAAAGACCAAGGAATCATGGACTTCAGCTCTCTGTTGCACATCCGCAGAATGACATGAGTGTAGATGTGTATAGTCCAGCTCTCCTCAGCCTCAGTGGAAAATATAGATATTACTGAGCTTCCCTGATTGTGCAGAATATGTTCTGGGACCCTGAGAGCTCATGCAAGATGTGTGCTTCCAGGAGTCTGAAGCTGTTTCCAATCTCCACTGCTGTGCTCCGATGTAAAGAGGGGTGTGAACTGAGCAAGTTCTGAAATTGACAACCATCTCCTTTGTGTTGTTGACATTGAGGAAGAGGTTATTTGCCTGGCACCAGGTCTCCAATCTCTTCCACTTCCTCTCTGCAGGTTATCTCATCGTTGTTGGTGATGAGTCTGTTATATTTTGTAACTCTAGAAACTAGTCAAAAGATAAAGAAGGAGCCAGAATACTTGCGGACTTAGTTTTTCTTCAGTCGGGAGCTCACGTTCGACATAGTGACGTATGCCATTCATGTAACCAATAATTAATGATGTAAACAAAGAATGCTTAATCAAACAATATATGTACAATATTACTCAATGTTATTGAAATAATGAATACTCTACAAGCCCCCAAACTGTTGTGTCATTAGCGAACTTGACAATATGATTACTCGGGTGTTTGGTCGTGCAGTTATGTCTGAGTCAAGTGCAGCAAGTGTGAATGCAATCTCACTTCATTTGCTCTCTTTTCACATTATTTATTTATTTATTGATTTATTTATATATAATTTGTAATATATTTTATGGGCATATTAGCATAGTGGTTAGCAGAACGCTTTGCAGTACCAGCGACGCGGGTTCAATTCCTGTTGCTGCCTGTAAGGAGTTTGTATATTCTCCCCGTGACTGTGTGGGTTTCCTCCCACAGTCCAAAGACATACCGGTTGGTAGGTTAATTGGTCGCTGTGATTAGGCTCAGATTAAACTGGGGGACTGCTGAACGGCACGGCTGGTAGGGCCGGGAGGACCTACTCTGCGCTGTATCACAATAAATATATAAAAGTATTTCACTATACTGCAACCACAAAACAACACATTTCATGACATATGCCAGTGATAGTAAAGCTCATTTAGAGATTTGAATGTTAAACTTGTTAAGTTCAATCAGGAATTTCCATCTAGTCCTACCAGTCACCATTTGTTTGTCTGCCTGCGTGAGATCCTGTCAAGGGATCTCTGGCCTGTTGGAACAAATACTGCCTTGGCTAGCCTTTCCAAGATATAGGTGTATAAATAGGCATATCTGGGCTGTATCTCATACAATGCCTTTAGTGTTTAACCCATCACTGAACAAACTGAGTGGAATAATAAGCTGTGAAGCTAGAAGGAATTATAATTAGGTACAAAGGTCATCCTGGCTAATGAGATTGAAGATCCTGTTGAAAGTCAAAAGCAAAATTTAAAAAAGGATCACGATGGATATTATACTCTCATTGAACACTGGGTTCATTTTGCAATCAATCGCTTTCAGATCGCAGACAACATGAACATTCATTCTGCTGGGTCAGTGCACTTGCAGGAAGAAAGCAACTGCTGACGTTTCAGGCAGAACCCCTGCATCAGGAAAGAAATACCAATAATTCCTTTCCTCCCGCAGCTACTGCTCGATCTATTGAGCTCCTCCAGCAGGTTGCTTGTGGCTCCAGATTCCAGCAACTGCAGTCTCTTGTGTCTCTCACATAAGCATTCACATTAGTCTGACTGGAATTGCCAGAGCAACCACTGTAAATATCACGATGACTAAAATCTTTGGATTGTGTAATTACTGGCACTGTCTGGTCAGGCATTTTTTCCTTGCAAGAGAACTACAATCATAGTGGACAAAACCAACTGATCATACCTTGAGCTCACACAGGTACAACTCTTCCATTCCTCCATGGCACGAATATCAAATTTTCCAGGGATTCTTTCTTGTTGCTGAATTCATCACTAAAACAAAGGAGGTTCTGCAGCTCCAGTTCATTTGCAACGACCTGACAATTTGACTGTAAAATCAGATAGCATGCCCACTGGGACAGAGATTAAGGTCTTCAGCAAATAAATTCATCACCAAACCCACAAGTTCAAACATGCTATGAAGAACAGTAGGCAGCAATGAACCAGTGCTGGAATAGCTGTGGACTAGACTGTAAACTGTCGACTGTATTCATTTTTTTTCTACTTATTTAAAAAATATACTTCTTATCAGAATCAGGTTTATTATCACTGGCATGTGACGTGAAATTTGTTAACTTAGCATCAGCAGTTCAATGCAATACATAATTTAACAGAGAGAGAGAGAGAGAGAAATAATAAATAAGATAAAACATAATAATAAATAAACAAGTAAATCTATTATGTATATTGAATAGATTATTAAAATGTTATTAAAAATGCAAAAACAGAAATACTGTATTTTAAAAAAGTGAGGTAGTGTCCAAGGGTTCAATGTCCATTTAGGAATGGCAGAGGGGAAGAAGCTGTTGCTGAATCACAGAGTGTGTGCCTTCAGGCTTCTGTACCTCCTATCTGATGGTAACAGTGAGAAAAGGGCATGCCCTGGGTGCTGGAGGTGTTTAATAATGGACGCTGCCTTTCTGAGACACTGCTCCCTAAAGAGGTCCTGGGTACTTTGTAGGCTAGTTCCCCAGCCGGAGCTCACTAGGTTAACAAGCTTCTGCAGCTTATTTCGGTCCTGTGCCCCTCTGTGCCAGACAGTGACGTAGTCTGTCAGAATGCTCTCCATGGTACAACTATAGAAGTTTTTGAGTGTATTTGTTGACAGGCCAAATCTCTTCAAACTCCTAATAAAGTATAGCCGCTGTCTTGCCTTCTTTATAACTACATCGATATGTTGGGACCAGGTTTGATCCTCAGAGATCTTGACACCCAGGAAGTCGAAGCTCCTCACTCTCTCCACTTCTGATCCCTCTATGAGGATTAGTAATTCTTACAGTGTTTTTCTATGTATTGCACTGTACTGCTATGGCAAAACAATACATTTCATGAAACATGTCAATGATATATTGATTCTGATTCTGAAACTACAATCAAAAATTGAAGCAGTTTCTCTGGGCAAAATGCAGCTATATTGTGTAGTTCAAAACCTGTTCACACCACCACTGGAGATAACATCATCACCCTTACACTGAACTGATTCCACAAGTTATGGACCCACTTTCAAGGACTCTAGCATTCATGTTCTCAATATTCCATTTGTTTATTTATCTACTTATCTGTCTACTAATTTCTCCATTGATCTATTTATCTATCTGTTTTGTATTTTTGTTTATTTGCATTTGCATAATTTGTCTTCATTTGCACATTGGTTGTTTGTCTTTGTGTGTAGTTTTTCATTAAATCTAATGTGATTCTTTGCACCTACTGTGAGTGCCTGTATGTAAATGAACGTCAGGGCGAAGTATACGTGCTTTGATAATAAATTTACTTTAACTTTCTCAATTGAAATTATTGTCAAGATGATTATCTTTTAATCGCACTCTTGTCTCACATTAACCTTCTTTCCCTTGCTTGTTGTTCCTCTCTATTCTGGATGCCACTCTTTTCCTTCTCTGTCACTAATGAGTTCACACAGTCCCAATTCTTTCCAAGTCTGTGTGCTTATCCTCCTCCAAACACTGAGAAACTTACGACTTGCTGCTCCAGGGAACTGGATGGCACTGGATCTTATGCAATGGAATTCGTTACTTCCATTGGACTGTGCAAGCCTCAGGTTACCTGGCTCCCTATCCTCAGCCTGAAACATGTGACCCAGTGCTGCCGAGAGGGCTAATGCATTGATCATCGGATGCAGTGTTCTAGTTGGCTTGTCCACCGGTAATGGTGCTATTAGTGAACTTCTCCACGTCTTCATAATTTAATTGACAGTCAAGTTGTGTGACCGCCTATAGGCTATGGGTGCTCCCATTCCTACGTTATGATTCATTCTTTTGAACTATTGGTGTGATATGAATTATCCTGTCAGTGACTTTGCCTGAATCTAATCCAAACTGAAAACTTGAAGGGAGATCATTGTCCATGCACCATTAAGTTTAAAATCCATTGGTCATAGGACATATCTGTGGAGAATCATACACAGTTAACATTTTCAGTCAGTGGCACAGCAGATTGCCCAATTACGTCCCATTATGCTGCTTGATTACACTGGTCTCTGGAGGGTCAGTGTAATGGTGTGAGGAAGGCAGGTTGTTGAGATGAGAAAGGTGATTATCATTGAAGCTTTATTTGCAAAACGAACTCTGGGAAATTCTGGCCTGGATGACCTCACAGACTGGGTGCGAACCGCCTGAACACGGAGCAGAGGTGATTCCTGCGAAAGACGTGCTAAAAGGTGGAAAAAAGAAAATAATGCAGATCAAAGGTCCAAAGAGCTTGAAGAAATTAACATTAGCTTAACAAAATAAAACAGTATTACAGAGCAAGTGAAAGGTTAAACACCTATTCCCCTAAAGCAATGCACACAAAATGGTGGAGGAGCTCAGCAGGCCAGGCAGCATCTATGGAGGGGAATAAACAGTCGGCACTTCGGGCTGCAACCCTTCTTCAGGACTGGACAAGTCAGAATAAGAAGGTGGGCAGAAGGAAGGAAGAAGCACAAGGCGGCAGGTGAAAGGTGAAACTGGGATGGGGCAGGGGTGAGGTAAAGGGCTGGGAATTTGATTGATGAAAGAGATGGAGGAGGGGGAATCTGATAGGAGAGGATAGAAGACCATGGGAGAAAGGGAAGGGGGAGGATCACTAGAGGGAGGTGAGAAGATAAGGTGAGAGAGGGAAACAGGAATGGGGAATGGTGAAGGGGCAATTATTGGAAGTTCGAGACTACCCGGATGGAATATAAGGTGCTGCTCCACCAACCTGAGTGTGGCCTCATCCTGGCAGTAGAAGAGGCCTTGTACTGACATGTCAGAATGGGAACATAGAACATAGAAATCTACAGCACATTACAGGCCTTTCAGCCCACAATGCTGTGCTGACTATGTAACCCACTCTAGAGACTGCCTAGGATTTCCCTAGCGCATAGCCCTCTATTTTCCTAAGTTCCATGTACCTATCTAAGAGGATCTTGAGACCCTATTGTATCCGCTTCCACCATCACCACCAACAGTGCATTCCATGCACTCACCATTCTGTGTGAAAAATTTAATCTTGACATCCCCACATTACCTATTTCCAAGCTCCTTAAAAATATACCTCTTCATTTTAGCCATTTCAGCCCTGAGAAAAAGACTCTAGCTATCCACACAATCAATGCCCCCCATCATCTTATACACCTCTGTCAGGTGACCTCTCATCTTCTATTGCTCCAAGGAGAAAAGGCCCAGTTCACTCAACCTATTCTCATTAGGTATGCCCTCCAATCCAGGCAATATCCTTACAAATTTCTTCTGCAATCTCTGTAGTATCCACATCCTTCCTGTAGTGAGGTGACCAGAACTGAACACACTACTCCAAGTGGGGTCTGACCAAGGTCTTTTATAGCTGTAACAAGTGGAATTGAAACAGGTATTCTTTTACCGCAGTCTATACCTATACCTCGACATTGCTGGGAGCTTTAAGAGTTACCGTCCAAGGCAGGATCTTAAATTTATCTTTTAAGGCCATTTATTTTTTCATTCTTTTTGTACTGGAGGTTCTGGGGTTAAGCTTCTACTTATTTTCTTAGTAGTTAGTACTGTCTGTTACTCATTCTTGCATTACCTATTGCTTTACCTTATCTACCAATCCTTCCTTGCTGTCATTTGATGGTTCTCCAACACAATATCTTTCCATTTCTGGCACCATTAAAAGCTTTTCTCTTAGTCACCTGCAACCTTCAGCTTCTTTTGTCAGCCACAATTGGACAACATTCCTTCTGGCTTTTATTCCTTTTTTTGAAAGGATATACATATACTTACAATGGCATCTCACACAACACCCTGGGTGCGGTCCCAGGAATAGCCCAGGAATAACTGTGCCACTTGAATCATTTCTAAGGGCGGGGAGGTGTGTGTCATTGTGTGCTGCTCGCTCATTGGCTGAGCGCCAGTGATGTTATGTGCATTCCATATCCAATTCCCCGTCAATAAAATGAACACCTACTGAAGCTGGTAAACTGGTACTTCTTGTACTTTAAAAAAAATAAAGATTAGCCTTATTTGTCACATATACACCGAAACATCAAAACATATATGTCACTTATGTTCGATGATGTGCCAGAGGCAGCCCGCTTGCTTCCAGTGTTGTTTCCCAATGGCTCATAGCAAAAAAAAATTCTCTGGGCCAAGAAACTCTACTAGATCAAGACTCTAAAGGAACAACTAAATTGGGTATCAGTGTAACAGACTCAAAATGCTGGAGGAACTCGGCAGATCAGGCAATATCTATGGAAAGGATTAAACATTTGATATTTTGGGGTTAGTTTTAATGTTGTTTCCTGATCAGCCTTAGTCGTCTCACACCTCATACCTGATAGCTTCCTCTGTTCTGATTAAAATCCTTTGTTTTTGTTGAACTAAATCACTTCAAACCACCATTTAAATTTTCACTACATTGAGGTCACTCATTCTTAAGGACCTATTTGGTAGGCCTCCGTTAGTCTCGATAGACCATGGATTTGCACCTTGGAAAGTTTCCAGGGTGCAAGCCTAGGCAAGGTTTTTTAATAGGTCCGGCAGTTGCCCAAGCTGCAAGTCTCCCCTCTCCATGCCACCAATGTTGTCCAAGGGAAGGGCATTAGGACCCATACAGCTTGGCACCGGTGTCGTCGCAGAGCAATGTGTGGTTAAATGTCTTGCTCAAGGACACAACGCACTGCCTCAGCCAAGGCTCGAACTAGCAACCTTCAGATCACTAGACGAACGCCTTAACCACTTGGCCACACTTTTCAAGGACCTATTAACTACCAGATGATGAGGTAATGCTTTATCCTTGCGCAGTTTTAGATCTGAAATCACCCACTTCCACATTGATTCATCACCATGCAGGTTTAGCAGACTATCATTTATACACTTCATGAATTTGATCTCCAGACTATAACGATTTTGTATGCCTAGTCTATCTGTAGCTAAGTCTCTCATGATTATTGTTATATCCTTGTTCATCTACATCTGGGAAGAGAAGATATACCATTTTCAAGAAAGGATGCAAGTCCTACAGGGACCTCCTTCTGACTGACACAGGGAGAGTCATAGAACCATAGAACCATAGAACATTACAGCACAGAAACAGGCCTTTTGGCCCTTCTTGGCTGTGTCAAACCATCTTTCTACCTAGTCACTAGGGTCTTCCAGAACTACACCTCCTCAATGACCAGCGATGTATTCTCCAAATCACAGTACAATGGACATGATCTTCACTGAGAGAAACTCCAAGGAACATGCGGGCTTAAGGCTTATGAAACTGTACAGGGCTTCACTAAAACTTTTGATTCAATCAATCAGGACTGTGGAACATCACCTTCAACTTTAACAGCCCATATAAATTCTTCTCCATCTTATTTGTTCTTTATGATGACATGCAGGACAAGGCATTAGTCAATGATCTTCAGTAGAACTAAAGAGAAATATTAATTTTATTAGCTTTATTTAAACATTGAAACATACTGTGAAATGCATAATTTGCATCAACGACCAGCATGAGTTTCTTCACATTTCCTGCACCTACACAGCATGCCCATAACTTACTAACCCATACGTCCTTAGAATGTGGGAGGAAACCAGAGCAACTGGAGGAAATGTAGAAACTCCTTACAGAAGGCAATGGAAACTGAACCCGGGTCACAAGCTCTGTGAAGTGTTATGTTTACCACCATTAAGAGTTCAAGATTGTTTATTGGCATTCAACAGAAAATGCTTGAAGTGCTCGGCAGGTCAGGCAGCATCTGTATCTTCAAGAGTCTTCAGCCTGAAATGTTAATTCCGTGTCCCCCTCCAAATTTGTTGTCTGAGGGGCAGGTAGTGTTGAGGAAGCAGGAAGTCTGCAGAAGGACTTAGACAGATTGGGGAAATGGGCAAAGAAGTAGCAGATGAAATATGGAGTATGGAAGTGAATAGTCATGCACCTTGGTGGGAAGGATAAAAGAGCAGGCTATTTAATAAACAGGGAGAAAAATTCAAAAATTGGAGATGCAAAGGGGTCCTTGTGCAGAGTTCCTTAACGATTAACCTGCAGGTTGAGTCAGTGGTAAGGAAGGGAAATGAAATGTTAACATTCATTTTGAGAGAGCAAGGATGTAATGCTGAGGTTTTATAAGGCGTTGATCAGGACACACTCCAATTCAATTCAAGATTGTTTAATGTCATTTCCTGAGCACAAATGTAAGGAGAACAAAATGATTGTTACTCCAGATCCAAAGCAGCACAAAAAACTCCACAAAAGATAAAGAACACCATAATAATAATAAAAACAATAAATGTAAATACATAAGCTTCCTTATATACATAGATTGATTGTATGTTGATAGAGTGATGCTAGGCTATACGTAAGGAGATTGACAGGAAATAATAAGTATTGTGTGCAGTGTTGGGCCCTGTATCTAAGAAAAGATGTGTTGGCATTGGAGAGGGTCCAGAAGAAGTTCATGAGAATGATTCTGGGAATGAAGGGGTTAACATTTGAGGAGTATTTGATGGCTCTAGGCCTGTGCTCACTGGAGTTTAGAAGAATGAGGGGAATCTCATTGAAACCTATTGAATATTGAATGTTTATTGAATGAGGATGTTTATTATAATGAGCAAGTCTAGGACCAGAGTCTCAGGATAGAGGGACGTTCATGAAGAGGAAGTTCTTTAGCCGAAGGGTAGTGAATCTGTTCCACAGGTGGCTGTGGAGGCCAAGACTTTGGGTATATTTAAAACGGAGGTTGATAGGTTCTTGATTAGTCAGAACATGCAAGGTTACAGAGAGAAGACAGGAGAATGGGTTTGAGAGGGATAATAAATCAGCCATGATAGAATTGCGGATCAGATTCAATGGGCCAAATGGTCTAATTCTGCTCCTATGTGTTATGGTCTTATAGTATATTACAGCTGAGCCCAATGTTATACACTCTGCTCATCGTCCTCTTGACACTGGTGGACAGAGGGTGCTGGACTATGCATACCTATACTCACATCCTTCTACAACTGCTCAGTATGGAACATCTTAAAGTGCTGCATCATTGCCTGCTAGGGGCACTGCATTTGGTGGGCTGGAAGGCTCCACAATGGGTAGTCAAAACTTCCCAACGCATCTTTGGCACCGGCACACCCACGTAGACAGAAAATAACATCATGAAGGATCTTACCACCCTGCTCATGTCCACTCCCATCAAGAAGGAGGCTACGTAGCAGCCTCACAAGGACAACTGGACTCAAAATACTTTTCCCAAGCAGTAAGACTGATCAACATTTCCACCCACTAACCCACCACTCCACCATCCCCCCCCCCCCCAACCACCACTACTTTATCATTTCCTGTCTGAGTCACCTTATGTACAGACACTCCTCAGCCTAGTGTAACTTTATGAACATACAATGATTTGTTGTTTTGCCGTTGTTTGTGTTGTTCTGCTGATCATTGTGGGTGAGCATTGTTGGTGCCAGACTGTGTGACAACCCCCATGGGCTGCCCCCAGCACACACTTCTGTGTTGTGTTGACTGCAAATGCAAATGACACATTTCACTGTTTGTTTCAATGCACATGTGATGAATAAATGAATCAGAATCTGAATCATTATGTAAGTGGTGCCACTGAAAATAGCCAACTCATTCCAGGAATAGGTCTCTAGACATTTGATACTGACCAAGAGCAGCGATCTGGGCCAGGGCACCGAGACAGCAAATGAAGATTGTTTCCACCCACATTCCAAAGGTTAATTGGTTACTGTAAGGGGCAGGACAGTGACGTAGTGTTTGTTTCACAGCTTCAGTGGCTCAGATTGACCCTGACCTTGGTTAAGTGGGGCTTGCATTCCCTCCCCACGCTCTCGTTTCCCCCCACATCCCGAAGACCTGCTGCTTGTTTAATTGGTTCTGTAGATCTCCTTGGTGTAGGTTAATGGGGAGGTGACCCACAGGGGAAGGTGGGCTTGACGGGATTGTCCTGGATGTTGCCAGCGTGAACTCTGGAGGAGGAATTGATTTCTTCGTCATAATGATAGAAAACTTACTTTGGCCCATCACTCCAACTGGGGCAGAGGAGCTTCTGGTTGTGCCCAGTAGGAGTGATGGGCTAAAGTAAGTTTTTATTCGTTATGACAAAGAAATCAATTCCTCCTCCAGAGCCCTCTGGCCTGGGCCAGTCTTTCAGGTTGTCCCCTGGTATAGACTATCTTCTCAATCCTTCCTCTCCCAGGGATGAGGTCTTTGGAGCTTCCGTTTGGGTTTCCGTATCTCTGGATTTTTACGAGATGGTGTTGTGAGCCCCATACCCATCCCCTCTCCTTTCACAGCCGGGCTTGGGACCGTCTGTGACAGAGTTACAATGAATAAATAAAAATATATTTTACCTGCTGGGTATGCGACTCACTACAAAGAAGGAATGAACTCTGATACTGTTCATACAAATGAGATCATAACTGTCTTTTAAATTACAATGCAAGCCTGGCTAAGTACTAAACCATGTTTTCTTTTGCTGTGATTTAATCTGACATTTGCTCCTTGACATTTCACCAATGTTTCCTCAAGACCTGTTTGTGCGTCTCACAGCTACGCCTGCCAGATTCATAAAGCACATGCAGCTGGCACAGCTAGACCAATATTAACGTCACAAACTGAAGTGAGTGCTACACTGTATTTTTATATCTCCCTTTGAATAATGTCTTTACGGGAATTAACTGGGGCAATGCAGACAAAGAAGATGAGATTTAATGGAAATTAGTACTGCTGACTGTTGCTAAGTGCACCTGTATAAAAAACAAATAGTCCAGGTAGGAAAATCTGAAATAAAAACAGAAAGTGGTCAGAAAATACTCAGGAGTCCACACAGCACCTCCAAAGAGTTCAAAAATTCAAAGTGCAAAGTAAATTTATTGTCAAAATACACATATATCACCATATAATAGCTTGAGATTCACTTTCTTGCGGGCATTCCCAGTAGAACAGGGAAGTACATTAGAATCAATGATAAAGACTGACGAACAACCAATGTGCAAAAGAGACAATCTGTGCAAATTTTACAAATAAATTAAAAAAAAACTGAGGACATGAGTTGGGGAGACCTTGAAAGCAAGCCCATTGGTTGTGGAATCAGTTCAGAGTTGTGGTGAGTGAAGTTATCCATGCTGGTTCAGGCATCTGGTGATTAAAGGGTAATAACTATTCCTGAGCCTGGTGGTGTGGGACTAAGGCTCTGTACCTCCTGCCCAATGGCAGCAAGAAGAAGAGAGCCTGGCCGGGATGTGGGTGAATCAGTCAGTGGTGACATTTCAAGTCAATGACCCATTACCAGACCCATCTCGTGAAAGGCAATTGACTTGAAACCCGAACTTCAGTTGTCTGCCCCTCTCTCTCAACAGATGTTCCCTGGCCCTCTGAGCATGCCAGGATTTTTCAGTTTATTTTAATTGCGTCCTTTAAAGGGTACTTTTAATATGGGAACCTAGAAGGGAAAGAAAACGTTCTATAAACAAAGCACATGCTGCTTTACTCCTGTAGGACTGACAGTCTACAGAGGGTCAAAAGACATCACCTACTGTCCTGCCTGGGTCACCTGGACCTGGAAAAGAGCCAGGCGGCTAGGGTGATTACATTGGCGGTCTGTAGCTGCCTACCTGGGCCCTTTGGCCTTGCCCAGGAGCAGACCCAGGTAAAAGTAATGCACCTTCCCTGAACTCTGACCCTTTCTACGTCAGGAGCCTGGGGACCTGAACAGAGTGTGTAATTGAACATGTCACACCTAAGCAAGAACTCATCAAGCTGCATTGGTTTCAGAGCCAGGCAGGGTGGTGTGATCCTACAGGGGTGATTTTGTTAAAATTATTCCCACCCAAGTTTCTGGGTAACATCCTAACTCTGGAAATATTTGTATTCATTATAGGGATATATATTTGGAATGTCAAAGGGTAGCTGGGGACAGAGACGAGTCCAACCATTTGCATTTGACTATTGGTTGATTAAGGGGGGGGGGGGGGTCGACGTGTCCAATCCAATTGCTGAAAGTTCAAGCCTCACCCCCATCAGCTGATGTTTTAAAAAAACCCTGCCTGTCAACAGAAATGTAATACAACAAACAACGGTTGAATCACCACCGTATATTGAGAACACACTAAATTTTTAAGGGAAGTAAAGCAAGCTCGTGGAATTAAAGTTTTAAACTCACAACTTGTCATTAAGCTCACGCATTCCGTATGAAAGTGACGGACGTCGAGCACATTCTAGCAACGAACATACGAAGCAAACGTAATTCAGGTCTGTCAAGTAATGTTTGCGAGGTGTCAGCGCGGCTTCATCTGCCATCTGTAGAATACAACCAGTTCTGAAGCCACTCAACAGGAATCAACCTTAATGTTGTGTAAATATAGCCTAAGAACCAAAGATGGTGTCTAATCGTTTTATGCATTATGAAGTTTAAAACGCTCCCAACATTTTCGCAACCCTATATACACGCAAACAAAACACACGCCCTGTACAGGCATGTAGAAAATGATTATCGCTCCGTATCATTTATAACCCGTATCTACCCATAGAAATTCTACGAAAATGCTCTCGTGTATTTCATTCTACATAAAATTGGAAAAGCTTTCGCGTGTCTACAGGTAGTTCAAAGGTGATACACCTGGATGGTCAGGGATATCTCTTGCCGGACCTCTGGCCACGTTTGGTGTTCGCTTGCTTTTGATTTGGGGTAACTTGTTGATCAGATGGTCGGATTTCCTGTGTTGAAATGCGCGGGACTCCCATCACGGACACGAGTGGTCGAAAACAGAACGTCCCTTCTTTCACCAATGAGCAGTTGGCTCCCAGTATAAATAGAGATCGGTACAGCCGTTCCAACTACTTGAAGTGAGCTGGGTCAGACGTTGAGGAGAATGCAGGAGTTCTGGTGATCGCTTGTTATGTTGTTCCTCTGTCGTGAGGTAAGTACGATGGTTTTCTCTGCTTTCCCAATTTCTTTTGCTGAATTGCATAAGCCTGAACATTTTTGCATGAATTTACTATAAAGCGCTCAAGTGGTTGTATGACATAAAATAACAACTAATCCTTTATTTTACAGTAAGCCAGACAGAATATTCGAAACCAACAAAGGGAAAGCATTGAAACTCTGTGGAGATGGAGTTCATCTCTGCAATCCGTAGAGAAAGGGGAAGGTGGCAGGAACAGTCACTACTTCTCCCACTAATACAGAGACGTCCATTAGAATGCCCTCAGAGGTGGCCCTGGATGAGAGAAGGTTGTCGAGGCTTGTTTCTTGCAGAGGTTCTGCCCGCAAATGATGCCGGAGGGTGGCGGGGGGGAGGGGGGGTATCAATGGATGAAGAGGAAAAGAGAAATAAAGCTGGAACTGTGAAATATCAAACAATGAAAATATGTGGGGAATTAGAGAGAACCGGTAGCCATTACTTGCTAATGACTTTTCATCAGAACTGGTTCAGATGTGAATCAGGTGTACAACTCAATTGGAGAAGACCGCTAAAGAAAAAAAAATCTCGATTCTTTGAAATTCTGCTTAATAAACTAGTTAATGAACTACATGTTCTTTGGCATGTAGTGTTCTATGTTCTGCGGTTTAACCCAGTGAAAAGGCCCTTTGGCCCATTTCATTTGTGCTGACCTTGTGCTCGAAGATGAACCTAACCCTTCCCTCCTACATATCCCTCTAGTTACAGTTCTGAGATATTCCCAGATATTCTTCCACGAATTTACATTAGGCTCTTCTGAAGCACAGCAGGAGATCAAAATGATGGTGGAGAATTTAAGTTAATTAATTCTGATTTATAATGCATAATACCATGCCCGTTGAAACCAGATGCTTGCTATTATTCAGTTGACTCAGTGATCATAATTGCCTCATTTGTAATGTGTTGCGATACTTATTGGTAGGTTGGTGAATCCAACCTTTTGAAATCCAAATTTGAACCATCTAGGGTTTGAGCTCTTCACTGTTATGTTTATAATTCCAATGTGACTTATTACTTGCTTGTGGACGTTGTTGTACATTCCTTGGAAAAGATGTTTGCAAATCTTGTATCATCCAATGGGTGTGGATGTCTGTAGGTGACCTCTCCTCTTGTACTTGCAACAATGGAGAAAGGAGCTATTCATCCATTGGGTCCAGACCAGTCTTCAGTCAAGCAATCCCACTTCCTCTCCCTTATTTGCCTGTTCTAATTTCTCTCACACATGGCTATCAGTTCCCCCCTCCCCCAATCTTCTTTTGCCATTAAACTGATTAAAAGTTGATTTACTGTTGCCAATAACTAGTGGCTTCACTGCCTGGCTTGGAGGGACCACTGCATAGGATCAGAAAAATTTACAGAAAACGGCAAACTCAGCCAGCTCCATCCTGGACACTGTCCTCCCCGGCAGTGAGGACACCTTCAAAAGGTGGCATCCATCACTGAGGACCCCCATCACCACGGACGTGCCCTCTTCTCATTGCTACCATCAGGGAGGAGGTACAAGAGCCTGAAGATGCATACTGGATGTATTAGCCATCAGCTCAGAGAGAAGGCAGGAGAATGGGCCATGATGGAATAGCAGAGTAGACTCAATATCCCAACAGGCCTAAGACTGCTCTTGTATCTTATGGTCTTATTTCTGAGCAGACAATGAACTTTTACTCTTCTTGCATTTCTTATTTAATGACTTATCTACTTCTTACTGCAATTTATACTTTGTATATCACTGTACAGCTGCTGCAAAGCAACACGTTTCATGATGTATCACCAGTGATATCAAACCTGATTCTGATAACCTACCTCTGCACTGTGGGAGGAGACTAGAGTAGCCAGTGGGAGTCTACAGTGTCATAGAGGGAACATCCATATGTGGATGTAGGTGCTATGGACAGCAAGTTCACAGTTGACACTAAGATTGGTAAAGTTGTTGTCCCTATTGAGGGCAGTCTTGCACAACAAGATTACCTTGATAGAACATAGAACATAGAATAGTACAGCATATTACAGGCCCTTCAGCCCACAATGTTGTGCTGACCCTCAAACCCTGCCTCCCATATAACCCCCCCCCCACCTTAAATTCCTCCATATACCTGTCTAGTAGTCTCTTAAACTTCACTAGTGTATCTGCCTTCACCACTGACTCAGGCAGTGCATTCCACGCACTAACCACTCTCTGAGTGAAAAACCTTCCCCTAATATCCCCCTTGAACTTCCCTCCCCTTACCTTAAAGCCATGTCCACTTGTACTGAGCAGTGGTGCCCTGGGGAAGAGGCGCTGGCTGTCCACTCTGTCTATTCCTCTTAATATCTTGTACACCTCTATCATGTCTTCTCTCATCCTCCTTCTCTCCACAGAGTAAAGCCCTAGCTCCCTTAATCTCCGATCATAATGCATACTCTCTAAACCAGGCAGCATCCTGGTAAATCTCCACTATACCCTTTCCAATGCTTCCACATCCTTCCTATAGTGAGGCGACCAGAACTGGACACAGTACTCCAAGTATGGCCTAACTAGAGTTTTATAGAGCTGCATCATTACCTTGCAACTCTTAAACTCTATCCCTTGACTTATGAAAGCTAACACCCCATAAGCTTTCTTAACTACCCTATCTACCTGTGAGGCAACATTCAGGGATCTGTGGACATGTACCCCAGATCCCTCTGCTCCTCCACACTACCAAGTATCCTGCCACTTACTTTATACTCCGCCGTGGAGTTTGTCCTTCTAAAGTGTACGACCTCACTCTTCTCCAGGTTGAACTCCATCTGCCACTTCTCAGCCCACTTCTGCTTCCTATTAATGTCTCTCTGAAATCTTTGACAATCCTCTACACTATCTACAACACCACCAACCTTTGTGTCGTCTGCAAACTTGCCAACCCACCCTTCTACCCGCACATTCATGTCATTAATAAAAATCACAAAAAGTAGAGGTCCCAGAACAGATCCTTGTGGGACACCACTAGTCACAACCCTCCAATCTGAATGTACTCCCTCCACCACAACCCTCTGCCTTCTGCAGGCAAGCCAATTCTGAATCCACTTGGTTAAACTTCCCTGGATCCCATGCCTTCTGACTTTCTGAATAAGCCTACCGTGTGGAACCTTGTCAAATGCCTTACTGAAATCCATATAGATCATATCCACTGCACTACCCTCATCTATATACCTGGTCACCTCCTCAAATAACTCTATCAGGCTTGTTAGGCATGATCTGCCCTTCACAAAGCCATACTGACTGTCCCTGATCAGACCATGATTCTCTAAATGCCCATAGATCCTATCTCTAAGAATCTTTTCCAACAGCTTTCCCACCACAGACATAAGGCTCACTGGTCTATAATTACCTGGACTATCCCTACTACCTTTTTTGAACAAGGGGACAACATTCGCCTCCCTCCAATCCTCCGGTACCATTCCCGTGGACAACGAGGACACAAAGATCCTAGCCAGAGGGTCAGCAATCTCTTTCCTTGCCTCTTGGAGCAGCCTAGGGAATATTCCATCAGGCCCTGGGGACTTATCTGTCCTAATGTAGTTTAACAACTCCAACACCTCCTCTCCCTTAATATCAACATGCTCCGGAACATTAACCTCACTCATATTGTCCTCACCGTCATCAAGTTCCCTCTCAGTGGTGAATACCAAAGACAAGTATTCATTGAGGACCTCGCTCACTTCCACAACCTCCAGGCACTTCTTCCCACTTTTATCTCTAATCGGTCCTATCTTCACTCCTGTCATCCTTTTGTTCTTCACATAATTGAAGAATGCCTTGGGGTTTTCCTTTACCCTACTCGCCAAGGCCTTCTCATGCCCCCTTCTTGCTCTTCTCAGCCCCTTCTTAAGCTCCTTTCTTGCTACCCTATATTCCTCAATAGACCCATCTGACCCTTGCTTCCTAAACCTCATGTATGCTGCCTTCTTCCACTTGACTAGATTTTCCACTTCACTTGTCACCCATGGTTCCTTCATGCTACCATTCTTTATCTTCCTCACCAGGACAAATTTATCCCTAACATCCTGCAAGAGATCCTTAAACATCGGCCACATGTCCATAGTACATTTCCCTGCAGAAACATCATCCCAATTCACACCTGTAAGTTCTAGCCTTCTAGCCTCATAATGGCTATTGATCTGATGGTTAAATGGCCTGAGAAATTGCAGTGGGAATTGAGATGATGCATTTGGGGGTACCAATGAGTCCAGGACCTTCACCATGAATAGGAGTACTGCAATCTTTCGGGTCGTGTATGATGTTCTCCTAAGGGGTTGTCTATTCGAGTGGATATACAGGCAGACCCGGGATCCATGTATTCTGGCCAGTTTGTGACTAGGGGCTTTCAGACCTCATCATCCTAATCCTTTTGCTGCGTGCTGATCACCACGGGACTTAATCCAGGATGTTGGGGTGGACTTCCCTTAATGAAGTACGCCTGTACGTGGTTTCATTTAAAGTGGTGAGGATGGTGCACAGGCTTTGACACTACCAAGAGCTAAGCCCCAGATGGCTAAACTCCAGACTGCATCACTCTCGGGATCTCAGGAACCCACAAGCCTCTCCACCATGACAAAGTGATAATTCTCTATGCAAGGATTGACAAACTTTGTACATACGTTCAAAGTTCTATGAGAATAATACATATGGAATGCTGATCTTAAGCATTAAGGCACTGCACAAAAGAGCAGGGATGCTATGCTCCAACTTTATAAAAGAGTGGTCATCTTTGGCTGGAGTACTGTTGGTGTTTCTGGTCCTACATACAATAACAACATGGCACTGGAGAAGGTGCAGAGGAGGTTCTCCAGGATGTTACCCGGAATAGAGTTTTTGTTATAGGAGAGGCAAAGTCTTTTTTTCCACTGGAGTGGAAGAGATTAAGAGGAGACGAGATTAAAGTATGTTAAATTGAGGGTTATAGTTAACAATACTGCAGGAATCCATGCCTCTTGTCAGAGGTGAATGAAACTAGGGGATATAGATTCCACTAAAGGGTAAGAGATTTTTTGAGGGGATACCTAGAGGTGGTAAGTAGTGTGGTGGAAGCAGAGATGCTGATAAGGTTTAAGAGCCATCTACAAGAGCACAAATCATGAAGACTTTGAAGGCTCAGGGCTGGAAGATGGAATTAATTCAAATGGATGCCACTGGTCTGAGTGGACGTGTTGAGCTGAATGGCTTGCTTCATTCTGTGTGACTCTCCTTTCCTGGAATCGCAATTTGCAGCTGCAAGCCCTCACTCTTGTGAAATCTGTGGTTACAACAGCTGGAAAATACTACAGGATAAATGAGTCCTGAAGCCAGGCACCTCAACTGTATCTCAACAAGAACCGGCAAGCAAAGGACTTTAAAGTCCCTCAAGACCTCAGGTGAGTTTCTGTTATTGTAACTCTGAGCTTGGCTGATAACACTTATCAGTGGAACGTGTATTCTGCTGAATCCGGATAGGAGGTGCTTGACAGCGGGCAGGCAAGCCATTTGGAGGATCCCTCCAGCTGCTTTCATTTCCAGCGTACACTCCATGTTGGAGCTGTTCGAGGTTCTTGTTGCCATCCTGGATGCTTCTGTGCTAATTTGTAGTAAGGACCAGAGATTCCCTTGAGTGGAGTTGCTTTATTATTGTCACAGGTACAAATAAACTTTATTTTGTGTGGCATCTCTACAAAAAAGTTCATTACAACTGTGCAATGCAGTAGTTCAAGAGAAAACAGTAACAACCCAGATGTACTGTGTAATAATATTATTAGTAATACTTTATTGATCCTGAGTGGGAAATACTTTTTTTACAGTAGCAACATTGAAAAATGCACTTAGCAGTATGCAGACTTAACTAGTAATAGATACAGAATAATAATATACACAAAATGTACCACTGTGCAATAATAATGTATGAAATATTAAAGCAAAGACTTTTGTACTGTGATGTGTGATGAGCAAACCAGGCGGAGATGGGGGTCCAGAGTTGCCCCCCCCCCCCGTCAACTATGCTGCTATCGAGAGAGAGAGAGAGAAGAGGGGAGAGGGAGAGGGGGAGAGGGAGAGGGGAGAGGGAGAGGGGGAGAGAGAGAGGGGGAGAGAGAGAGGGGGAGAGAGAGAGGGGGAGAGAGAGAGAAGAGGGGAGAGGGAGAGGGGGAGAGGGAGAGGAGGAGAGGGAGAGGGGAGAGAGAGAGGGGGAGAGAGAGATTGATTTAGTATTATGGCTTCTTCGATAATTGTTTACTTTTGCTCCAAGGACACTTTTGCCTGCTTGTGTGAATCCCTGCTGAGACAGCAAGGCGGGGCCAGGTGATGGACAGTTGATGGATGGCTGGTACCCCGGCAGGGGAGATAAAAGCAGGTCTGTTCAGATACGCCATGGGACACTGAAAGAGCGTTGTGCACCCACAGGAAGGTGGGGGTTCGGAGGATCGATTCGGGGGAATCGATCAGAGGCTCACAGTGTGTGAAGGCAGACCGGTGGGCATAGTTTACTAATAAACACTTTTAGTTACAGTATCACCAGGTTCCAACGTATTATTCCATTTCTGCTGGTTTGGTAACCCGGTCACGGGGTATGTGACAGTACCGTGATGTGTGTTCTCCCGCTGCACAGACATGAACTGTTGTATATGCTTGTTGTATTCGGTAGGAAAGATTTTCTGTAATGATCCTGGTGACAGCGGAGCTGAATGAGTCTGTTTGAAAAGGTGCTCCGCTGCTTATTCTGTAAGTCATAGGGAGGATATGCCAGATTATCCATAATGAATAACAGTTCATTTAGTGACTTCTCCACCACTAACCCAAGAGTTTGGGTTGTAGCCAAGACCTGATCCAGCCTTTTTGAGTTTATTTAATCTTTTAGAGTCACCAGCACTAATGCTGTTCCCCTAACATCAAGCAGTTAAGAAGACCACCCTGCTACAACAGACCAGTAAAAGATCTCCAGCATCCTACTGCACACATTAAAGGGTCTCAGCTTCCTTAGAAAATAAAGTCTCTGCAGGGCCCTTGGCATCGTCGATAACCCCCGTCTCCGGTCAGCATTCTCTTTGACACCCCCCCCATCCCCCACCGTCAGGCTGGAAGTACCGTAGCATGGGACAGGGGTAGGAACTAGCTTCGTTCCCCAAGCAATGAGACTACCAGACTCCCTGCCACCACCCGGATCTCGCCAGCTATGAAGTGCCTGTAGTGTTGTACTCTTATGTTTTTAAACTTGTGTTGTAAATGCATCCTGCTATTTGTGAATTTATTTGTGGAAGTGTTACTTCGTGTTGTGCATGAGTTGTATGTACTGTTTTGTGCAACATACAAGTATACGATAAGGTCATTAGACATAGGAGGAGAATTAGGCCATTTGGCCCATCATCTGCTCTGCCATTCTGTCATAGCTGATTTATTATCCCTCTAAATCCCATTCTCCTGCCCTCTACCTGTAACCTTTGATCCCTAATTAATCAAGAGCCTATCAATCTCTGCTTTAAATGTACTCAATGACTTGACCTCCACACCCATCTGTGTCAATGACTTCTGCAGGTTCACTACCTTCTAGCTAAAGAATTCTTCATCTGTTCTGTCTAGTCTAGTCTGTCTGTCTGTCTAGTTCTGAGACTGTGCTCTTTGGTCCTAGAAATACCCACTATGGGAAACATCCTCCCTATAACCACTCTATCTAGATTTTTCAATATTCCATAGGTTACATTGAGATCATCCCCCCCGTCATTCTTCTAAACCCAGTGAGTACAGACACAGAGCCATCAAACACTCTACCTATGTTAACCCTTTCATTCCCAAAAATCATTCTTGTGAGCCTCATCTTGACCCTCTCCAATCCTAGCACACCCTTTCTTAGATAAGGGGTTCAAAATTGCTCACAACACTCCAAGTGCAGTCTCACCAATGCCTTATAAAGCCTCAACATGACATCCTTGCTCTCGTATTCTGGTCCTCTCAAAATGAATGCTAACATTGCATTTTCCTTCCTTAGTACTGACTCAAGCTGTAAGTACAGGATCTTTTACAAGAATTCCCAAGTCCCATTGCACCTCTGATTTTTGAAATTTCGCTCCATTTAGAAAATAATCGATGCCTTATTTCTTCTACCAAAGTGACACAATATTTCATCTGCCGGTTTTTTGCCCATTGTCCTAATCTGTCTCAGTCTTTCTGCAGACTCCCTGCTTCCTCAACATCACTTGTCCCTCCATCTATCTTCATATCATCTGCAAACTTGGACACAAAGCCCTCAATTCCATCATTCATATTATTGACATAGACATGAATAGAAGCATTTGCCAACACTGACTCCTGCAGAACAACAGCCAACTAGAAAAGACTCCCTTTATTCCCACCCTTTGCCTCCTGGCAGTCAGCCGATCTTCTAATCATGCTAACCTTTGCTGTGATACCATGGGTTTTTATCTTGTTGGGCAGCCCTATGTGTGTCACTTAGTCAAAGGCCTTCTGAAAATCCAAATAAACAACATCCACTGGTTGTCCCTTATCTATCTTGCCTGTTATTTCCTCAAATAATTCCAATAAATTTGTCTTGCAAAACTTCTCCTTAAGGAAACCATGCCAGCTTTGGCTTATTCTGTCATATGCCTCCTGAAAATATCTCGAAACCTCATCCTTAATGGACTGCCAACATCTTCGACTTGGACAAAATTACGTGTTGCAGTTATGAAATTGCAGTACAGGTAGACAATAAGGTGTGAAACCATAATAAGATAGATTGTGAGGTCGTGTTAATCTTATTGTACTTCGAGAGTCTTGTAACAGCAGGATAGAAACTGTCCTTGAGCCTGGTGATACATTCTTTCAGGCTTTTGTACATTCTGCCTGATGGAATGGTGGAGAAAAGATAATGTCCAGAGTGGATGAGGTCTTTGATTATGTTGGCTGTTTTACTGAAGCAGGGCGAAATGTAGTCAGGGACCATGGAAGGTAGGCATTTTACTGTGGTGTGCTGAGCTGAGTCCACATGTAGACACTAGACACTAGAATACTACAGCTCAGTACAGGCCCTTCAGCCCTCAATGTTGTGCCGACCCATCTGCAGTTTCTTGCACTCTCAGGCTACGTCCACACTAGACCGGATAAATCCGTAACTGAAGCTTTTTCTCTTTGCTTTGACCCTCCCCCGAAAACGGAGCTTTTCTAAAATGCCCTCCAGAATGTATAAATTTGAAAACACCAGATTGGGCAGAGCAGTGTGGACGGGGTAACTGGAGAAATCTAAAAACACTGTCATGACGTGCCGGAACAGATGGTGACAGCAGCACGCCATTTCATTGTTTTCTTGAACGCAACCTAACAATTTCAGAACAGACAGCAAAGAGACTGAAGCCAGGAGAGTTTACAATGTACTGAGCAAATACTTTGACCCATAACTTACTGAATAAGTATACTCACTTTGCCCTGTTTTCTGTCCTTGCTCATATGAAAGTGGTTTACCTAATTATGCAAGTACTTCTCTGACAATAGATGTGTAACAGCCTGATGTAACATCGTATGGAAATACAAGATAACACTGATGCAGACATGTTTTATACATTTAACAAGGTGCCTTATTGATGCAACAGAGTTCATCAGTTTTTAAATGTTTGTCATCAGCCGGGTCATACAGGAACCCACTGTCGGTTGCCTCCATACGCTCCAGTATTTGTTTTTTTTTAGTTTTAAGTCCTCCTGCGCTAGAGCCAACAGCTGTCCGTCGTTTGGCAACTAAGTTTTTCTAGTCTGTAACTGCACAAACGTGCACTTTCACTGAGAGATTTGACACCAAACATGTCGCTTGTTTTCGGCGGATGTCTCCTGCGCAGGCCCAGTAAGAGGAGATTCGCCCAAATACCCATTTTAAAATGTGGACTGAGGTATTTTCAAAAACGCTTGGTGTGGGCGCCTATTGTTTTTACGCAAAACCGGCATTTTCAAAATTATCCGGTCTAGTGTGGACGTAGCCTTCAGACAAAGCAGTTGCCAAAGCAGCTGTGATCCATCCAGGTAGGCTATAGTGAATTAGTAAAAATTGGTTAAAGCAGACATGCCAAATTTCTTTAGCCTCTGAGAAGGTAGAAGCACTGTTGAGCTTCCTTGGCTGTGGTTGGAACAGGCCGTTGGTGAATTTCACTCCTAGGACCTTGAAGTTCTCAACCCTCTGACCTCAGCACCATCAATGTAAAGAAGAGCACAAACACCACTCCGTTCTTGAAGTCAATGACCAGCTCTTTTGTTTGTTGACTAGAGGTTGTTGTATTGACACCATGCCAATAGGCCCTCTAACTCCTTCCTGCACGCCGACTCGTATTTGAGATATGGCTCACTACCATGGTGTCACCTGCAAGACTTTGAGTTAGAGCAGAATCCGGCCATGCAATTATCAGTGTATAGGGAGTAGGGAAGGATGGAGGAGCACCAAGATTGTAATAGAGGCGTTACTGCCAATTCTTGCTGGTTGTAGTCAGTTAATCAAGAAGTTGAGGACCCAGTTGCAGAGAGTGGATGAGGATATTGGCTTCCCCCAGGAGTCTTTAAGAACGTCTTGTTACAGCTGTCCTTGTGATGGTGCCTGTTTGAGGAGTCTCATGATGGGTGTGTGGTGATGGGATCTGCCCCACGGAATTGTTGGGCTCAGTTGGAGCCTCGAAGTGGGGGCATTTGATCCACTCAACCTGCCAATGGACTTGGAGGATTTTTGTGGTATTTCTTCAAGCTTGCTGGAGGTAGGCTTCATGCAGAGGGCAGGGATATCTCTGTTAGGAAGCATGGGTTTAACTCTGGATGTAATGTATTCACCTTTTTGAAAACTCTTTGCTGATGGAGCACTGTGGAGGTTCTGAATTTGAACATTGGAATTTAGTTTTCAGGTGGCCCTTTGTCTTTCAGTACTTTGGTGCAAAGCCTGGTTTGTACACACCAGTAAACTAGTTAATGATGACTTGGAGTTTGTTCTCTGCATACTTGATCATGAGCTTGGTTCAGCAAAGGTTGAATGGGGAGCATCAAGATTCAAGTTTATTTATCATGTGTACATTGAAACATACAGTGAAATGTGTCATTTGCACTTACAATCTCACACCGAAGGGTGTGCTGGGTACAGCACGCAAGTGTCACCACACATCAACACAGTATGCCCACAATGCTGGGCAGAATAACGCAGAACCCAACAAGCAACAAAATAACAGAAAAGTGAAACTCCTCCCCACCCACGCGCACACAGTCCTGTAACCCCAGGACAGGTGGCCTTCTCAGCCCCCAGCTTCCAGTGGACTTTGATTTCCCCCGCAGACTTTCAGAGCTTCCCAGACTTGGCGATACCTCGCTGACCCTGGAGGGGCCCTCGTCCACTAACTGTCGGCCTGACATCCACCAGCTGATGACAGATATCCCACGTCTGTGTCACTGGCCTTCGAACACAGACTGGAGGCTTGGCCTCCTGTCTGACCTGTAATACCCTCACAACCCTGTCCCTAAACCCTAACCTGACCCCTAATTCCCCACTGTCCCCAAATCCATCCTTGCAGATGTAAATAAAAATGATTTAAAAAGATCCTGTTGGAGATATGGATGTGGTGAACTACATATACCTGTCTGGACACGCCCCCCCCCCCCCCCCCCCCCCCGCTGACTGCTCCTGTGGCTCCTCCCACAGACCCCTGTATAAAGGCGATTTGAGGCACTGCTCCTCCCTCAGTCTCCAGGATGTTGTGTGGTGGGCTCTTGCTGCTGACGGTGCTTTCTTCTAGCTAATAAAAGCCTACCTTGACTCACGTCTCCGAGAGTTATTGATGGTGCATCAATGGATAAGGACAATGTCACCCTGCCGTGATCTTGGACACACTGTGGTGGTAGAGCAGCTGATTGGCATTGCGGCTTGCATGTAATGGTGTGGTGGGGACAAAATGGACCTGGGTTTCGAGGGGGAGTTGATAATTAGCAGGGTTCTTTAAATCCTCTTTTAGACAACATTAATGCTCCTTTAAGATTCATAAAGACCGTGTTTAATTGTCTCTGGATTCCTCTTGGTAATGTTGCATAATGGAAATCGTGTTTGTTGCAGCTTTCGATGGACTGAATCCACACTGACTTGGGAAGTGGTTCTTCTTCCATGGGGTTGCAGAGGACCCTGGCGGTGACCTTTGCCTTTGGCAGGCCCCTGATTACAATCTCATTTTTCCTTGCAGCTGGTCACGACTACAGCATCTCAGAAGCCTCCAGGCAAACCCTGCTCCAAATTCACTTGGAGGTAAGTTACAGATGTCAAGTTCCTCTTTCCCCAGGGGATAGGAAACCTCTGGAACATGCCAGCCTCTAAAAGGGGAATAACTCTCAAAAGTCAAGGTTGATTTATTTGGAATGCATGTATACACAGGTGCAATGAAATCTTTGCTTGTAGCAGCATCACCGCGTAGTATCTTAAAAGCAGCATTCCCAAGGAAAACATAAATTGTTCACAATTTTTGCAAGAAAACCTAATTAAAAGAAGAGGACCGATTTTAGTGCAAGGTGGACTGTGTGGTCAGAATGCTGCTAAATTGTAGTGATTAGGGTTTTGTTGATTCTTTCAAGAAGGGAATAGACATTCTTGAACCTATGATGTTGGACTTCAGGCCTCTCTAGATGTTTTAAGCAGGAATTAGAACGGTTTCTCATCACGTTTAGCTGAAAGTTATTCAGACCAGATAATTGCCTGGACCAGTTACAATGGTGTAGGGAATCAAGGAACCTCCACGTGCATATTTTTATAACTAATCATCTCACAGGAGAGAAAATTGGTTCTGGATTGGTTGGGAATATTTTCACAACTCATAATGTAACGCATAGATCCTGGGCAGATTGTTGGGGCTGACAGCCTTTGCCAGTTAATGACTTGGGCTTCCTTTAGTGCTTCTGCAAGATAAGTTGGAAAACAAAATGTGAGGTGGGAGGCAGCTGTCGATCCCAGGGGATCATGGGTTTGTTCCTCTAGTGGACTGTGTCCCCTCCAGGGCGCAAGCCTGGGTGGGAGGATTTGAAGAACCGGCTTTTGCCCATGCAGCGGGTGCCCCCTCTCCACGTCACCCATGTAGTCCAAGGGAAGGGCAAGCGCCAATACGACTTGGCACCAGTGTCATCGCAGAGATTGCCAGAGTGAAGTTATAAACAACATCAAACTGCCTTGGGGACCCTGGCTGTGGATTTCTTCCTCGGGGGTTACTTCTGAAGCTTTTCTTATGGGTGGGTTTGGCCGCAAGGCAGCGGCGGTTTAAAATAAGAGTTTTCCTTCTCCCCGAAACAACTGGTTTTGAGGTGCCAGTGGTCCACCTTTGCCCCCTTCTCTTGTCAGTAGAAACTGTTCTGCCAGGCCTAGTGGCTAAGCCACACATGAAGGCCAAAAGTTGGACTTGGTTGTCAGAGGCTGTTAGAGTCACACGCCCTTTGGAGCACTTTATAGGTAGTGGGAGCTTATCCCCATTACCACCATGGCTGTGACAACCTTAAGAACCAATCAGTGATAATGAATTTGGTAATTACTGGTCCCTACATACTAACATTTTAAAAACTCCGCTTGTTTTATAATCATACTTTGAAAAGGAAACGCAGTTTCACCATCTTCTGTTACTTTATTGAAGGTTTGGTTGGAGAATGGTGACAGATTGTTTACTTCCTTCCCGCACATCTGTAGGAGGACCGCACTTGAACATGGTTGGATTAAAACCCTTGGACAAACCTCCAACAAACAGTATAAAAATAATTGGAGCTGGAACAGCAGCATGTATTGCCGATCTTGTCACATTCCCTCTCGATACGACCAAAGTGAGATTGCAGGTAAAATGGCATACCGTGCAAGCACCAATAAATATCTCTTGTCAAAGCAGATACTTTCTCTTGACTATTGCTCTATTATCACTGGATATATTGGTTTCTTATTGTCAGTGTACCAAGACAAAATGAAATGCTTGTTTTACATACTGAACATAGGACACTGAAGTATGCTACATGCCGATCCTTTAATCTCCTCTAAGATCAATCTAACCCCTCCATTTTTGTCATCCATCTGTCCATCTAAGTCTTTTTGGTGTCCCTAATGTTTCTGCCAGTGCAATCGATGCACCCACCAGTCTGTATAATTTTTTTAATAAAGCTTGCCTTTCTCATTTTCCCCTAGACTTTCCTCAAATCACCTTAAAATTATACCCTCTTGTATTAGCTGTTTACTCAGAAAAATCATTACACAGTGCATAAAGCTAGAATCAAGTAAGACAATAACAATGCAGAATAAGGTGTAAAAGCTATCGAAAGAGTGCAGTGCAGAGAAATGATAAAGTGCGAGATCATTATGTGGTAGATTGTGAGGCCAAGGATCTATCTGGTCATAAAAGAGGTCCATTCAGGAGTCTGACATCCGTGGGATAGAAGCTATCCTTGAGCCCTGGTGGTACATGCTTTCGAGCTTTTTTATCTTCTGCCTGATGGCAGAAGGGTCTTTGGTTCTGCTGGGTGCTTTACTGAGGTACTGAGCAGTGTAGACAGTCCACAGGGAGGTGGACAAAGACCCTGCACATGAGAATCTAAACTCATTTGGAATCAACACTTCTGCTGTCGATGTGAGATGGTGACCTTGGGTTTGGTGGAGTGGTGTGACTGGATGGGCATCTTCCTACCGAAGAGTAGGAGCAGGAAAGCTTTCAGTCTTTTTTGCCATTCGAAAGATCATGACTGATCTGATTTTCCAGCTTCCCGATTACTCAAAATCTGCCCCACAACATATTCACTGAAGTGACGTATTGGGCAAAGAATTACGAAATTTCTCAGCCTTCCGAGAAATGAAACTCCTGCCTCTCTCTAATGGGCAATCATTCATTCTAACCTATCCTTTCTTGTTCTACATTTCTATTGGTATCTATTCAAGTATAGCTTAGTCATTTCTTTAGTTTTTCCAGCAGCAACTTTCTTTTGCATAGAATGAATGTGGAATGTGCCAAGCGGCTCCATTAATGAACAACTAGCCAAAGTAGGAGTATTGTGAACAATTTTGGGCACTTTATCTAAGAAAGGATGTGCTGGCACTAAAGAGGCTCCAGTGGAGGTTCTCAAGAGTACTTCTGGGAATATATGGGGAGTGTTCAGTGGCTCTGGGCCTGTACTCTCTGGAGTTTAGAAGAATGAGGGAGGAATCATTGAAACCAATTGGGAGTGGAGAGGATGTTTCCTATAGTGGGAGAGTCTAGGACCAGAATGCTCTGCCTCAGAGTAGAAGAATGTCCCTTTAGGACAGATGTGAAGGAAATTCTTTACCACAATGAGGTTATGTCACTGGATATATTTGAAGTGGAGGTTGATGGGTTCTTGATTGGTAAGGGCATCAAAGGTTATGGGGAGAAGGCAGGAGAATGCGGTGAGAGGGATAATAAATCAACCATAAGGAAATGGTGGAGCAGACTTAATGGGCTGAATGGCCTAATTCTGCTCCCATGTCTTGTGGTCTTGTGCTCAAAGCTGGAGGCAGCGTGATGAAAGTTCGTCACTGCCCAGTGGCCAGGGTTCAATCCCTCCATTTCACTGCCCAGTGACCCGGGTTCAATCCCTCCATTTTACTGCCCAGTGACCCGGGTTCAATCCCCCACTGCTGTCATACCATGAATGTGTGGGTTTCCTCCGGACACTCTATTTTCCTCCCACATTTTAAAGCTGTGTGGGTTAGGGTTAGTAAGTTTTGGGCATGCTATGTTGGTGCTGAAGCATGGTGACACTTGTGAACTGCCTCAAGCATGTATTCGGACTGTGGTCACTGACACAAACGGTTAACTGTCAGCTAACTATTACTTGGATTGCACTACCTGTATGTATAATCTATATTTTCATTTATATTTATCATTATTATTGTTATGAGCAGAGAGACAACATTTGCCGGAAGTAAATTCCTTGTATGTGCACAGGTACTTGGCGACTAAAGTCTGATTCTGATTCTGATAAATGGAGGTGATGCTGGATGAAAGGGTGCTGAAGATGTGTAGAAGTACAGCTTCCAGCCCCTAAGAAGGGTCTAGGTCCCAGATGTCAACTGTTTGTTCGTTTCTATGGATGCTGCCTGAGCAGAGTTCCTCCAGCAATTTGTGTGTTTTGCTCAGTGTGTGGCTGCCTCTCTGTATATTATTGATGCAATAAGAATAGGGAAACTAGATGCTTTGGCAAAGTCAACTACGTGCATTTCGTTGGAAGAGGATATGCAGAAGTTTGTGGGGTGGTGGGTGGAGAGAAGGCGCCAAGTCAGTCTGTTGTGAAGGGCGTAGCTGCTGATGGTAGCAAGTTTTAAGAGCTGAATGTCTGGTTTTCTTTACAGTTCACTTTAATTTAAAAACTGAAAATACACTAATGTTTGAGCAAATTGGGTATATTGGAATAATTTAGCCACATGATGCATCATTTTTACTTATCTTTGATTTGCTAGAAAATTAAAATAGGTATTGACGGCCAAATTTTTTACTCCAGTCCTGATTGAAGGGTCTCAGCCTGAAACGTCAACTATACCTTTTTTCCATAGATGCTGCCTGGCCGGCTAAGTTCCTCCAGAATTTTGTGTGTTACATCTATTAAAAGCTGTTTATCAAATGTTTATCAACATTTAAGACGCACCGAAACAGGTACTTGAATGAGCCAGCATGAGAGGCATGGATTTAATGCAGACGCTCTGCACAAGAGATTCTGCAGATGCTGGAAATCCAGAGTAACACATACAAAACACAGGAGGAACTCGGCAGGTAAGGCAGTAACTATGGTGAGAAATAATCAGTGGATGGTTGTGCTTGAGACCGTTTGTTCATCAGTACTGATGAAGGGTATCAGCCTAAAACATCAACCGCTTATTCCCCTCCATTAATCTGCTGAGTTCCTCCAGTATCTTGTGTGCACTATGTGGGATTAGCATAGACAGATACTGTATGATGGTTAGCATAGACACAATGGGCTGAAGGATCTTAAATTGCTTAGACCAGAGGGGGTGGGATGAAGCTAAGAGCTGGAAAGGTGATTGGCGAAATTTATTTCAGAGCTGGAGAAGGGAAAGGATCATGGGACAGGAAGCCTTGGGAGAGAGAAAGGGTTCCCTTTCTCTTAGTAAAAATCTCTTAGTATCTCTCCTTTCAGTTAGTCCTGATGAAGGGTCTCGGCCCGAAACGTCGACAGTGTTTCTCCTTATAGATGCTGCCTGGCCTGCTGTGTTCCACCAGCATTTTGTGTGTGTTGACTGAGAAGAGGCAGATGGACTTCAACCCAGGTAAGTATGAAGTGGTACATTTTGGTAGGTCAAATATGATGGCAGAATATAGTATTAATGGTAAGACTCTTGGCAGTATGGAGGATCAGAGGGATCAGAGGGACCAGATCTCATGTTGATGTACAGTACATGTACTGTGATAATAAATTTACCTTGTAACTTGAACTATAAACCAGGTGACACAGTGTGTATATGGGGCTACCTTTGGAGATTTAATGGTCTCACTTGATAGGTTAGTTCTAACTCTATTTCTCAATGGCCTGTAAAATTCCACTTACTAACAAATTTGGCATCCTGGAAGAAATGGTTTTGCCATTACTCTAATGAAATCAGGAAGGAGGGATTAACTGGAGAGTGGTGTAGAGGTTTTATGTAGTCCATAAGTGTAGGTTCACAATGATCAAAGGCAGAAGAACAATGTACCATAGATCAAATCCTACACAACTCCATCATGTCTACAGACTGAGTCACGTTTCTTTCAAATCTTATTGCTGAAGTAAAAGTCTATACTTTTAGATGTTGCCTGGATTGGGGAGAAGGCCTTATGAAAACAGGTTGAGTGAACTCAGCCTTTTCTCCTTGGAGCAACAGAGGATGAGAGGTGACCTGACAGAGGTGTATAAGATGATGAGAGGCATTGATCATGTGGATAGTCAGAGGCTTTTTCCCCAGGGCTGAAATGGTTGCCACAAGAGGACACAGGTTTAAGGTGCTGGGGAGTAGGTACAGAGGAGATGTCAGGGGTAAGTTTTTTTATGTAGAGAGTGGTGAGTGCGTGGAATGGGCTGCCGGCAACAGTGGTGGAGGCGGATACGACAGGGCCTTTTAAGAGACTTTTGGAAAGGTACATGGAGCTTAGAAATATAGGGGAAGTCTACTAATCTCTAAGGTAGGGACATGTTTGGCACAACTTTGTGGGCCAAAGGGCCTATATTGTGCTATAGGTTCTCTATGTTTCTAGGGGACATCCTGTGAGCAGAATGAACCAACACTAAATGAGCTATCTCACCTAATCTGCTGAAAGAATTCAGTGGGTCAAGCAGAATCCAGTTTTGGTTGAAACTCAATGTTGACTTTTCCTTTCTTCCACGAATGCTGTTCGACCTGCTGAATTCCTTCAGCAGATTTCTTGTTGCTCCAGACTCCAGCGTCTGCAGTGTCCAAGCTGTATCTCAGTTTTGACAACTTTTAGTTACAGTTCCCTTTGGTAGATGCCTTAGTTTGGTATGTTCCTAAATTCAGCATTTGATAAACTTAGTTTTGGATGTTCCCTAGCATGAGAAAAATGCACACAGTATGGTATAAACAAGAGATTCTGCAGATGCTGGAAATCCAGAGCAACTCATGCTCAAAGATGGAGGAACTCAGCAGGTCAGGCAGCATTTATGGAGAGCAATAGTGTCTATATTTGGTCATTAGGGTCTCTGCCCGGAACATTGACTCTTTATTTCTTTCCACTGACCTGCTGAATTCCTCCAGCAGTTTGTGCATGTAGTATAATATGCTGTACTTCTCTTTCCAGAGGGACACCTTTGCACCCTTTAAGATGTTGGAAGAACATCTTAAAGGTCATCTTTAAGATGTTGGAAGAACATGTTGGAGGATGTTGTTGTTGAGTGGCTCACTGAGCTACAGCTTCGAATGAAATGTTGTTGATCTACTTTGTTGGTCTTTTGTGTCCTATAGATAGCAATGTTTCACTCGAAGTTGCACTGACGATGTTGCCTAGCTGGGTAGCGAAACATCTGCAAACTAACAAGCCACTCAGCAACAGTGCTGCACCCTCTCTTCATCATGCTTAGTCTTTTCACTAATGCTATGTGAATTATGGTGTGAGGATGAAGGCTGCTTCCCTCCCCCAAGTCAGCGAGTCCCCCCACAGGAACAGTGGGCTCAGAGGTCTGTATGTGCACGAGGCAAGAGGGCAGTTGGCCCCTTGGGTAGATGAGTTGGCAATTCTGAAGTCTGAGGCTTGGAGTTCAGGGTTTTGTCCTCGGCCCTGGAGTTGAGGGTCCTCTTGTTGGGTTGATACCCAGGATCGAAGCCTGAAGACCCATTGAAAGTCTGGAAGCTGAGGCCCAATGGCCAATGCCCTGGGTCTGTGGGTCCATTGGGCAAGTCAAAGGCCAAATGTCTGCAAGTCCAGTGGAGGCCAGAGGCCCGGATGTGGCCTGGCTTGGGACTGGAGGACTGCATATTTGTGAGTGGGTGGGAAGGAGGGAGGAAAGGGGCCATTGTCGTTTTATTGTTTCTGCTCAACGTTGTGGACATAGTTTGTTGGTGCTGGAATGTGTAGGAACACTTGCAGGCTAACCCCAGCACATCGTTCGATTGTGTTGGTGGCTAGCGCAAGTGCCACACTTCCACTGTACAGTTCATCGAACACTACAGGCCCTTTGGCTCACAATGTTGTGCTGACTTTTGAAACATTAAAATCAATCTAACTCTTCCCTCCTATACAGCCCTCCAGTTTTTTTTTATCATCCATATACCTATCTGAGTTCCTTAATGCCCATAATGTATCTACTTCTAACACCACCCTTGGTAGTGTCTACCTCTGATATCCCGTCGATACTTTTCTCCAATCACCATAAAATTATGTCCTGGTATTAGCTCTTTTCTGCCATGGGTGTGGGGATGGTGGAAAAGTCACTGGCTGTCCACTTGTATTGTACACCTCTATCAGTTTACCTCTCTGGAATAGACATAGAACAACACAGCACAAAAACGGGTCCTTTGGCCCATCTCATTTGTGACAAGCTATTAATCTGCCCAGTCCAGGGGTTCCCAACCTTTTTATGTCATGGACCAATACTGTTAAGCAAGGTGTCCATAGACCCCAGGTTGGGAACCCCTGGCCATAGCCCCATCAACATGCACCCAGACCTTAGTCCTTCATGCCCCTCCCATCCATGTACCTATCCAAATTTCTCTTAAATGTTGAAATTGAACTTGTATTCACCATTGTCGCTGGCAGCTCGTTCCACACTCTACTTTCAGTGAAGAAGTTTCCCTTTGCATTCCCCTTAAACATTTAACCTTTCACCCTTAACTCATGACTTCTAGTTCTAGTCTCATCAACCTCAGTGTTAAAAGCCTGCTTGCATTACCCTATCTATACTCATAATTGTGTATAAAACTATCAATTTTCCCCTCATTCTCCTGTGCTCCAGGGTATAAAACCCTGACCTATTCAACATTTCCCTTTAACTCGGGTCCTTACACCCTTGTAAATTCTCTCTTCATGCATTCAATCTCATCCTCAATGTTTCAATATGCACGTGGTACATAAATGAACCAGAATTTGTCTGAACAAGGAAGTGGTCTGACTATTTATCTGTGGTATTTTGGTAAGACTCTAGTTTTCAGTGTGTTGCTAAGACAAGGACTGGTTTGTTTAAGTGGGAATTTTTTTTCTCTTTCGCTTCCTATGAAGATCGAAGTTATTGGTTTCCTTTAAGTGTTAGATGACTGTTGATCTGCAAGGAGTTTTGTACATCGCTGTGTGTGCATTTCTATGGGAGACTGAAGGAAAACTGGCCTGTCTGGGCGCCATTTGCTGTCTTCTCCTGACCCTAATCATGTTGAAATTGAGATGGTCACTGCCCTTTCTTTACACAGAATAATCTTTGTCTTGAGGGCTGAAGAAAAATTAAGTATGGAAGTATTTTGGTTCCTATTTCTGTTGTCAACAGCTAATACTGGATCATCATCTTGTGGCTAATATTTGGGACCCTTTAGAAAAGCATCACAGTACAAGATCTTCAGCAGAATACCTGGGTAGGCCTAGTGAGTGAATGGAATTCATTGGCACAGTTTGCAGAAAAGTGGGCATCTATTTTGGTGACAGAAGGATGGTGACACTTGGAGACTGCCCAGCATAATCATCGACGATTTGTTTCTACGCACAATGACGCACTTCACTATGTTTCAATGTACAAAAAGTCTAACTTTATCTTTCTCTCCAGTGACGCTTAGCTTGGAAATTGGACCAATACAATTTGGAGTTCTCATTGATAGGATGGTAACTTTTTTTTTAATCACCATCACTGCATTCACATCAAATTAGAATTAAACCTTGTACCATGCAGATTCATTTATTTCACGTAAGGAGAACTGTTGGTTAGGGGAGGAATCTCCTCAATGGAACAGTTGTATGAAGCAAGAGTTGGTGTTGTTTGCAATTTGCATCCAGTTTATGGAATGCCGTTGAATGCGAAAACTGCCTAAAAAGTGAAAGAATTTCCCCCAATATCTGCGTATAGAAACCTTGTGAAAGTAAAACATTTTTGTATTGATTTTGCCTAAGAATAACTAGTGACCTCCGAGGACTAAACTGTATAATATCCTAATGAGAGATTAACATTAGCAATTAATTTTAATATAGAAGGTATATAGGAAGTAACTTGTACAATATTATATTAGATTTTAAATAAATTTAAACAAATAAATTCCTTCTTGTCAACTGTAATTTAAAAGAATTGTTTTAACCGAGGCTGTGGGTATTTTCCTTGCTTTCCCTTCAGTTCCAATTAGGTCATTGGATTTGTATAAAACTGCTAGACAGTGTTAACCACTATGTTTACCTAATTTGGTGTTCTAATTGCTCCTGCCTGCACAGGACACATATGACTAATAATAGATTTGAATTTACACCCTTTTCAGAATTGTCTGTTGGACCTAACAAGGTTACCTCATTTAACTGACTCTGGCCAAAATTATCTCCTTTTGAATGGTCATGCCATTTTGACCCATGATTACTACTTGATTTTAAGATGGCAGATATGGTTTTGTCTCTGGTTAACAGTTAACTCTTATCCTCCTAAAACTGGCATGTTTAGTTAAAGCTGGGCTTTATTCTGTGTAACAGATGGATTTTGTGCGTTTGTGTGTGTGGCCTGCTGTGTGAAGTTGGGTTGGGATTTCCAGCATTTTCTTTCGACAAGAGAAAGCAACCTGTCTGTGTATCACAGATAATACTCCTGTTGAGAACAGACTCTTATTTTGGTACTCTACCTACATGATCTATTTTTCCTAGCCAGCTCCAGAACTACAAACCAGCAGTCTGTCGGTAGGAGATCCTAATTGGCTGAATTGACTTGCTTCTCTGCTTGCTGGGTCTGGTACGGAAACACCAAAGCCCAAGAGTGGAGAAGCCGACAAAAAACAGCGCCCACAGTCAAGTCCATCACAGGAGGAGCCCCCCCCCCCCAATCATTGAGCACATCTACAAGCAGCACTGATACAAGAAAGCAGATCTATCATCATTTGTCTCCATCCTGGACATGTTCTCTTCTCGCTGCTGCCATCAGGAGCTTTAAGTCCCACACCACCAGGTTCAGGAACAGTTATTACCAACAACCATCAGCCTCCTGAAGCAGCACAGATTACTTCACTCACTTCAATACTTGACTGATTCCACAATCTATGGACTCACTTTCAAGAACTCTACAACTCATGTTCTCAGTATTTATTTACTTGTTTATTATTATTTGTTGTATTTGCAGTTGTGTCTTTTGCACATTGGTTGTTTGTCAGTCTTTGTGTGTAGTATTTCATTCATTCTATTGTATTACTTGTTTCCTGTGAATGCCTACAAGAAAATGAATCTCAGGGTTGTACGTGGTGATACACATTATATGTATTTTGATAATAAATTTACTTTGAATTTTTTATACTCCAAACTAATTACCCAAAATGAATCTACTCTTCCATGTAACTTGCAAACTCTCTACAACAGCGGTTCCCAACCTTTCCATGCCCCACACCCCTAGGAAATTTTTGATTAATGTTTGCACCCCCTACAAAAGTAATATCACATCTGAAGATGAAGAAGTCTAATTTCTAATTTTTGAACCACAAATTGAACCACATACAATTCTGCAGGTGAACAAATTGAACTTTAAAAAATAAGCTTTTAACTCAGTGCATAAAATGCAAATATAAATTGAGTAATTAGATTCTAATTTATTCAGAAAAAAATGTAAACAGTAAAATCTACCCCAATTGTGAACATAAAGTTCAATGACTTCTTTGCTCCTGCTTCCCATTCATGATTTTGTCAAAACGTGGAACTTTCTTGCTGACTGTGATCCGCAGGTCTGCCTGTGGATTCAGGTGATTCCTAGATTTTGTCTTGATTGACAAAAGAGAACTGAATCCAGATTCACACAAGTATGTTGCTGCAAATGGAATGAGGACACGGAGTGCTTTTCCACCAAGCCTTGGGAACATATCCAGTGCTGCACACCAAAACTCCTCCAAAGTCTTGCTTTCAAGTTGCATTTCAAGAGCTCGATTTGTCCGCAAATCAATAAGATCTTCCTTCAGCTCTTCATCATCTGACATTTTCTCCAAATTGTAGGAATATGGATTCATGATCCATTCTTCTGAAATCTTCACGTCTCTAGCAGCAAAATATCCATCAAACGATTCTGACAACATTTCCAAATGAGCCACAATTTCTTCACGCACAGTAGGAGTTATGGATCCAGCATCATCAACCATCTCTTCTAGTGAAGGAAAATTTGAGAGACTGCCTCTTTCCATCGTTCGACGTCAGGTCAAAGACATAACTTTTCTTTGAAGGCATTCAACTTTTCACAAGCCTTCAATATGTTTATCCCATTTCCTTGAAGAGAAACACTCAGGTCATTCATACGAGTGAAAATGTCAGCTAAGTAATTCAGCATTTGGGTGAATTCCTGTGATTCCATTGCCCCAACCAGATCAAAATTCACGCTCCTCCAGAAAAACTTTGATTTTTTTCCCGCATTTCAAAGAAGCAGGTTAAAGCTTGTCCTCGTGACAACCAACAGACTTCTGTGTGGAAAAGCAAAACTGAATGCTCACTTCCCAGATCCTCACAAAATGATTTGAAGATGCGATGGTTCAAAGCACGTCCCCAATCCAGTTGATGTTCTTCACACAAGTATCAAGGACTTTCTTCAAATTTGGAGGCAATGTTTTTGATGCCAAAGCATGCCAGTGAAGAAAACAATGGGTAACTTGCAAGTCTGGAATCTCCTTTTTCATCAATGCAGAAAAGCCAGATTTATTTCTAAGCATTGCAGGTGCCCTGTCAGTGCACACAGAACCAATGACTTTGATATCTAAATCATGTTTGACAAAGAAGTCTTTCACCAGCTGCATCACATCCTTTGCAGTTGTGTTTGTTTTCAGATCTTTACAAAACAGGAAATCACAGCACCATCATTGACATACCTCACTAATGTGATGAGTTGACTACAACTGGAGACATCAGTTGACTCATCCAACTGAATAGAGATTTCAAGAGGGCTAGCTCTGACATCTGAGATGACTTAGTCCAAAATATCTTCACTCAAATCACTGATTTGGTTGTGAATGACATTATTTGATAGGGGCACCTGTTCAAATGTTTTTCTTGCTTCCTTGCCCAGGATAATTGTTGCCATTTCCAGTTCACATGGCTTGATGAGATCTTTTGCAATTGAATGGGGCTACTTGGATTTGGCCACTTTATATGCCACTTGGTATGAAGCAAGAATTAGTGGTTTTTCAACAGAAACAAAACCTAATTTTGGAAGAGTTCCTTGTAAATCAAAACAAGCTCTTTTGACTTTCAATAACCCAACATCATGTCCTTCAACATCAGCTCCACCATGCTTGTTCTTGAAGTGCTCTTGAAGCTTGGATGGCTTCAGATTTGAGTTGGAAAACACAACGCTACAAAGAATGTACTGGGATTTTTGCAAGCCATCATTTCCTGTTGTGCAAGTGAAACCAAACTACACATAATCATCATTCCATTTCCTTCTTTTTGACATGATGAAGGGTTAAGGGTAAAGAGAAAAATATGAGCTAATATGAGAAAAACTATCTGACTAAGTCAGGGATGACCACTTTACTCAACCAGACATGCCTGTAGCAAAGTATCGTGAGAAATACACTTTTGAATATTATATTATGATATTATCTGCAGTTACGCCAAGATAAATCGTCAGGTGGAAATGCTACGGGGACGCGATGTGACTTTTTAGGCTACTCTCTACTGAATTTACACACCTATTTCCGATGATTACCAGAGATATGAACTCCCATCACGATTCAAAGTCCTCAGTGCTAAGCATAATACCTCCTCAACTAACACAATTTAAAATTATCAACGATTTAAGAAAAAAACCTTTTACAAGGAAAAAAACCTTTGAAATTCAAAAACTTCTTTAATGCATTGAGACAAATACGAATGAATGACTTCAGCTGCTTTTTATCAAAATGTGGCTTTATAAAATTTTATAATTGAATAATTTACCTACTGTCTGCGGGTTTGGTTTTAACGCGAAGTCATTGCTCGATGGTTGATTTGGGATGTATAAAGATTTTGGCATTATGAGATGATTTTTAACTCTGAGATGTAACCTAGCTAAAATTGATGAGACTCCTCAACTCTGAGGTGTAACTCCCAGGTAACACTGATGGAATCCTCAATGCTGACTCGGGCAGCGGGAGACTGGAGTGTGCTTGGGAGAAAATTTACTACCACTTCTCAAGGCACACTGGCAGCTGGCTGAGTGATGAGTTACTCAAGGACACAAGTCACTCTTTGTCGCACCCCCTGAAATTCCATCTCGCATCCCCTGGGGGTGCAGGCACCCCAGGTTGGGAACCCCTGCTCTACAAGATCTATACACAGCAAATTTAAAATGAGTTAAATCTGCCAGCAAGGAGTTTATAATTGGTGCATTTTGGTGACACTTGGATCATTGCAGGTCATTCAACTTTGCGGTGACTGACTGCAGCCTTCTCTGCATTTGATGCCAGCTTAATGTATTATAATGTGAACCCATCTATTGTCAAACATTTGCCCAGCTTTGCCCCAGCAAGGAAACATTGAAGGAATGGCAGTACATGCTGCGTGAGATCTGTTTCTAGTGAGGTTACTGCATTTGTCTTGCAACAGAAGATATTAGTGATGTTTATGGATCACTGACTTTGGATCTACAAGAGCTGAACAAATCTTAGGAAGACTGTGTGAACTGAAGAGGAAGGAATTGCAATGCTCTCCAAATTGAGCAATGAATTTTGGTTTGGGGCTGTTTGACAAGAGAACATCCGCTCTCCTTTTCCAACACGTTACAAACGCTGTTGTTGGCAGCTTGCCTGTGATCTGCAAGGGAATTGGAATAGCTGGGAAAAACATTTCTCTACAGCCTCTGCAACAGAAAAGTACCAGCTGTGTGATGCCACCATAGAAATGTCTTTGGAAACTTGGGGCCTCTATTTTATGCAACATATCTCTAATAGTTCCCATGGGAAATGCCTGATTTTAGACCTTTTAGACCTGGTTTACTATTGTTCTGCTAGGCTATGGTGTCTAATTTTACTTTATGCACCTCTTCATGTTTGGCAGTCCTTAATTCTTTTATCAACCTATTTGTAAACTTGCTGAATCAAGTTCAGAAAACATCAATGGTAAGTTTGCAGGCCCAATGCTTGAAGGGAGGAGCACATGATACATTCAAGATATTAGAAACTTTGAACTTCTGCCTCTTCAGAAACTCAATTTGGAACTTCTTAATGATGTTAACGGTGTATTAGGGTTTAGAGCAGAGTGCCCAAATTGTACTTGAGCTGGCGGAAAGTTAATTAATATTTTAAAATTGATAATGAGATGTTTTGGATATTGACTGGGTGTTAGGAAATAGTCTGGAGCTAATGAGCAAAAATAATTTCAATCCAGTCAAACATTAGAGAAAAGATTTATTTTTTTCCCCATCGCCCATCGAATTTGTACTGGTTCTTGGCCATTCCTACTTGTCTGTAACTTGTTCTCTTGTAGCTTAATCTATGAATTTTGAAAAAGAATTGCCATTGTTGTTGGCTTGTAGAGTAGGGGAGCAATGGAAGCAAGCCAATTCATCCACGCTGACCATGGTGGCCAGCAAGCTAGTTCCATTTGCCCAATCTGGCCCAAATCCCTCAAAACCCTCTTATCCATGTACTTGTCCACATATAAAAGTTCTCATACCGATGTGAACGAACAATCCCATTTTTAAAGTCCAACACTGGTGCATCATGGAGAATATCAGGATTTGGCTTCAAGCAAGTTTCATGTGAGATGTGGTAGGAAATGTGGCCCTCTCCTCATAATATCACATGCACCATGGCTCTAAACTGGAAGCTTGAATTCATTTACAACTATCAAGTTATGAATAAATATTGCACATCATCATTTTTATATTAATAATTGTGTTTATATCTTGGTAGACTGAAATGTACCCCAAGAGTGATGGGTGGTTTGCAGCTACATTTGTAACGGATTAAGTGATTGTACAAGATGCTAATAAGTAACATGAACAATTATCCAGTCAAAATGAAATAATCTTTATAATCCACAGATTCAAGGAGAATCCAGATCTGTGCAGAGTGTGACTTCTGTGAAGTATAGGGGGGTCTTTGGTACCATAGCTACAATTGTGAGGACTGAAGGAGTGAGAAGTCTCTACAATGGCTTAGTGGCTGGTCTTCATCGTCAGATGAGTTTCTCTTCTGTTCGCATTGGGCTTTATGATTCTGTTAAACTCTTCTACTCCAATGGATCTGACAGTAAGTATGCACTGAACTGGTAAATTGGTGTATTAATATCAAGTACTGGGGCATAGTGAAAATTATTGCTTTGCCTGCTGTCTATAGTGTCTAGATTAATGTTGTAAAACAAAATTAGTTCATGAATAATAGTAGATTTCAGGGAGACCCAGTGATTAAATGGCTGGGACATTTGGGAAGTTGCTCAGTTGTTGGGAGGGAGGGAAATGAAGGAAAAAGTTGTACATAAATTTGTACATAAAAACGTATAATGCAATTTTGCAATAGTGCAATTTTAAAGGAAGAGATCTGGGGCTACACGGACATTTTCTGGGGAGGAAAGGAAAATTGGAGGGGCAGTTAGACAAATGTTTTCTACATAACAAAGGTGAGATGCACAATGTGGTACAACACAATGATGGAGATTCACGGAGCATTATAGGCTGTACTGGTTGCCCAGCTGTGGGAAGGATGTCCATAGGCCGGAAAGGGCCTAGAAAAGCTCCCATGAGGGTGATACTGGATAGGCTGGGACTCTTTTTCGTGGGGAATCAAAGGTTGAGGGATGACCTTGCAGAAAGATCTTACAAAATTGTGAGGGTGTAGGTATAATAAATGGTCCATCTTCTCACAGTAGACTAGACTATAAGACATAGATTTAAAGGGGGTCTGTGAGACAAGTCTTTGCACACAGAGGGTGATCAATATGTCAAACAAGTGGCCAGAGGAAATGGTAGAAAGTTTAAAAGACTTTGGACAGGTTCATGGATAGGAAAGCTTCAGGGGACATGGGGCTAAGTGCAGGCAAATGGAGCTAGCTTGAATAGGCTGTTTGGTTGGTATGGACAAGTTGGGCTGAAGGTTACGATTTTGAATCCAAAAGCAACAGTGTCATGGTTAATGTTTGTAAATCACATCTACAGTCCATTTCTGGGAGGCTTACATATGAGGAAAGATATTGAAATTTATATTGCTATTGAATTTAAATTGATATTGAATATTGAAGATATTAAAATATAGTACTGTACCTCTGATGGGAATAAGACAATTATAGCAGGTGAACCAATAATGGAATTTTCTAATATTTGAATAAACAGGCATATGCAGATCTGAGATGACTGATAAGAATTTAGAAGAAGGTGAGCTGTATTTTTATTCAGCTCTTTGTGTATCCGCTTCCTGAAATGCAAACGCAGATCTCTCTCATACAAAATAGAATTAAAATTAAACTGAAAAGGGAAAAATATACAGGGCTACAGAGAAGTAGGTTTATTCGTTTCTATCAGTTGAAAATGGGTGTTGTTCCATAGGACTCAGAAATTCTCTGTCACTCTGGAACACTCCCCTATGCCTGCTCTGTTTTCAATGCCCAATTCCCTTTTCTCACCATCGATCTAGTTGAACATTGGTTCCAACAACTTCAGCCTCAGCCTTTGAGCATAGAATGAGGAATCATCTGATAGAAATGTATGGAATCATGGGGTGGGGGTATAGATAGGGTCAATGTACAGTTTTCTTGTCGGGGCATAGGTGTAAGGGAGAGTCTTAATAGGAACCTGAGGGGCAACTGTTTCACCCAGAGGGTGATCAGAATATGGAATGAGCTGCCAGAGGAAAGAGATGACTGGTAATTTAACATTTAGGAGATACTTGGCCAAGTATATGAACAGGAAAGGTTGAGAAGGATGTGGGACAAATATGGGCAAAGGGGGATAGCTTGGATGGCATGCACCAGAGGGGCTGAAGGACCTGTTTCTTGACTCAACTCTGCTACCATAAAGCTGGTATTGAGAATTTGTAAATTTTTTATCCAGCTATCTCCATCGGATGTCGCTTGCTTGCTGGATGTACAACTGGCGCGATGGCAGTCACCTTGGCACAGCCTACCGATGTGGTGAAAGTCAGGTTTCAAGCACAAGCAAACCTCACTGGTATGACTAAGCGCTACAGTGGGACATTGAATGCCTACAGAACAATTGCCAAAGAAGAAGGATTCAAAGGATTATGGAAAGGTCTGTGAAATTCTCATTCCGTAGTAATGAAATGTTTTAATCAACTAACCAGCTCACATTTGACAGCTATCAATGGCATGTAGAAAAGTGGGATCTCCTGGGGCCCATTACTGGTGCAGAAAAGGATTATCAACATGGTCCTTAAATTGAACAATATTCCCCTTTTTGAAATGAAATTTTGGTGTGCCCTCTCCCAGAAGAAAACACAAATGTAGATGAGATGTTTATCACTGATTTAGATAAGGTAGTAAAACAGATCAGAATATTTGCAGATGACACTAAAATTGAGGGAGTAGTGGACAGAGGATGGCTATCAAAGCTTGTAGTGTGATCTCTACTACCTGGAAAAACGGGCTGAAAATTTGCAGAAGGATTTTAATGCGGACAAGTGTGAGGCGTTGCATTTTGGAAGGACAAACCAGGGTAGGTTTTTCACAGTGAGTGGTAGGGCGCTGAGGAACATGGTAGAACAGTGGCATCTGGGAATACAGCTCCATAATTCCTTTAGAGTGGCATCACGGGTAAATGGGGTTGGAAAGAGCTTTTGGCACATTGGTCTTAATCAGGGCACTGAGTACAGGAGTTGGGATGTTATATGAAGTTGTTTAAGATGTTGGAGAGACCAAATTTAGAGTATTGTGTGCCGTTCCAGTTGCCTAACTACAGGAAAGGCATTAATAAGCTTGAAAGAGTACAGAAAAATGTACAGGGGTTTTGCTGGGACTTGAGAACCTGAGTTGTAGGGAAAGGTTGAATAGGTTAGGACTTTATTTCCTAGAGTGTAAGAGAAATGGGTGAGATTTGATAAATACATACAAAATTGAGGTGTGTACTATATAGAGGGTGAATGCATGCAGGCTTTTTCCCTGAGGTTGGGTGAGACTAGAATGAGAGGTTATATGCAAAAGGTAAAATAGTTAAATGGGATCTGAGGGGGATCTTCTTCACTCAGGGTGGTATGAATATGGAGTGACCTGGGTTCAACTGTAATGTTTAAGAGAAGTTTGGATAGGTACATGGACGAGAGAGGTACAGAGGGTTATGGTCTGGGTGCAGATGTACAGGACTTAGCAGAAGACCAGGTCTGCATGTACTAGATGGGCCAAAAAGGCTTTTTCTGTGCTGTAGCATTCTATGACTATAAAATCTGTAGGCTGATGAAGATGTTAGGACATGTCATGGATTGAATACAAAATCTTCTAATTTATACTTTACTGCTTTTAGATGTGCTCATCCAGAAATGGACACATTTCCTTATAAAGCATGTGTTGATCTCTTATCAGTTTTGCAGGACCATTGTTTAATTCAATATACAAAACAAAGAGTACAGTTCAACATACAGTCTTGTACTTCCTTCCCCATTCTAATGTTTGCTCTGAACCTCTTGAGCATGTCAGTGTGCTTTCATGCATTGAGTTGCTCCCACATGATTGGCCAATTAGATATTGCATTAACAAACAGGTGTATCTCATAAAGTGGCCATTGCGTTTATGTTGACTAGACTTGACAATAAGGACTTCCTGTCTATATTGAAAGAGGCTGCTTCAAAGGGATTTTCCACTTGCCTTAAAGTGTATTTTTTACACAGGTGCTTTGCCAAATATTGCTCGTAATTCCATTGTGAATTGTGCAGAACTGGTCACTTATGACTTGTTCAAGGATGCAATCTTAAGATATAATCTCATGACCGGTAAGTGATGCACCATTAGTGATTCTAAAAGACTATACTATTTTTAACTGAGGCAAAGTAGTGATTTGATATTTTATTTGCAGATAACCTTCCTTGCCACTTCTGTGCTGGTTTTGCTGCTGGGTTCTGCACGACCATTGTTGCTTCACCCGTTGATGTTGTGAAGACGCGATACATGAACTCTACCCCTGGCCAGTACAGTAGTGCTATTAATTGTTCCTTCGCCATGCTGCGAAAGGAGGGCTTGACAGCTTTTTATAAAGGGTAACCATTCTATTCCATAAGCATAGGGAGATTTAGCGAGACTGGACTCTCGTGTTAATTTTTTAACACAATCTTTTTGTGTTAAAGATTTTAACAGAATCTTCTGTTAATTTTTCTATTTGTTTTCCCATTGATTTGTAGAGATTTATAAGGTGGAACACTACAGCACAGAAGCAGGCTGTTGAGTGCACCTAGTCCATGCTGAACTACTATTCTGCCTAGTCCCATTGACCTGAACTCCATTCTTTCAGTTCTCCAAACTTCTTTTAAATGTTGAAATTGAACCTGTATCCAGCACTTCTGCTGGCAGCTCATTCTACAAATTCACTATCTTCTGACTGAAGGTGTTCCCCTTAAACATTTCACCTTTCACCCTTAACCTATGACCTCTAGTTCTGGTTTTATCTAACATTATTACTCTTGCTCTGCACAGTAACAGCTGGTTAAAAAGAGCGCATGGTGCAGTGGCACTATTGCACCATTCTCATCGTTTTTTCTTCAGCTGTAGGGTCCTTTGTATTCTACACATTACTCTTTGTATCCTTGCTCCTTATGGGTCAACCACACCTCAGCTAATGGTCAATGGGTTTACTTTCTTAGATAGCAGGTTTCCTGTTTGAAACCTGACACCATTCACCTGTCATCACTGATCTCGTATTACCAACTTTGTCGTCCAAATTCTTGAATTTTGCTTTTGACACTGTCCATTGTTTTTATTCTCCCTCCCCCTAATTTGTCTCCTCGATAGTTTGCCAGGTAATTGGAACCCCTTTGTGCTATCGGATTACCTGACAAAATTGCCAACAATTAAATCTGTCTTCCTGTTTGGGTTGAACCAGATCTTCTCTTGAAACCTGAAATAGGCTAATGGCCTAATGATGATTTTTGTGCCATTTTTTGATGCTTACTACTCCATTTCTGTGCTTGCTGGTCCTGGGTTTCTGCTACTTCTTCACACTGATCTTTCATCCTTCCTCCTTCCCCTACCAGTCCCACCCAATCTATGAACTGCAGTATCACTGCACTGATACATTCTAGAACACTACAACACTAGAAACACTACAGCACAGTACAGGCCCTTCAGCCCTCGATGTTGTGCCGACCCCTATATTCCTTAAAAAAGTACTAAACTCATACTATCCTGCAATTCTCTATTTTTCTTTCATCCATGTGCCTGTCCAAGAGACTCTTAAATACCCCTGTATGTTTTAGCCTCCACCACCATCCCTGGCAAGTCATTCCAGGCACCCACAACCCTCTGAGTAAAAAGAAAAAAGAACACAAAAAAAACTTACCCCTGATGTTTCCCCTAAACTTCCCTTCTTTATCATTGTACATATGCCTTCTGGTGTTTGTTATTCGTGCCCTGGGAAACAGGTACTGACTATCCACCCTATCTATGCCTCTCATAGTCTTGTAGACCTCTATCAAGTCCCTTCTCATCCTTCTACACTCCAAAGAGAAAAGTCCCAGCTCTGCTAACCTTGCCTCATAAGACTTGTTTTCCAATCCAGGCAACATTCTGGTAAATCTCCTCTGCACCCTCTCCATAGCTTCCACATCCTTCCTATAATGAACTGAACACAATACTCTGTGTGGTCTCACCAGAGATTTGTAGAGTTGTTACATGACCTCTCTACTCTTGAACTCAATCTCCCTGTTAATGAAGCCTAGCATCCCATAGGCCTTCTTAACTATCCTATTGACCTGTGCAGCGACCTTGAGGGATGCAAGGATTTGAACCCCAAGGTCCCTCTGTTCATCCACACTCTTAAGTAACCGACCATTAACCCTGTATTCAGCCTTCTGGTTTGACCTTCCTAAATGCATCACCTCACACTTTTCTGGATTGAACTCCATCTGTCACTTTTTTGCCCAACTCTGCATCCTGTCTATATCCTCTTGTAACCTTTGACACCTACAGCTCCATCCACAACTCTTCCAATCTTCGTAACATCCGCAAACTTACTCACCCATCCTTCCGCCTCTTCATCCAGATCATTTATAAAAATCACAAAGAACAGTGGTCCCAGGACAGATCCTTGCGGCACTCCACTAGTCACTAGTCATCGACCTCCAGGCAGAATACTTTCCTTCCACTACTACCCTCTGCTTTCTTCCTGTAAGCCAATTTTTTATATCCAAACAGCCAAGGTTCCACTGATCCCATGCCTCACGACTTTCTGGATGAGTCTCTTGTGGAGGACCTTGTCAAATGCCTTGCTAAAATCCATGTAGACCACATCTACTGTCCTACCCTCATCAATTTCTTTTGTTACCCCTTCAAAAAGCTCAATTAGGCTCGTGAGGCACGACCTTCCCTTCACAAGGTCATGTTGACTATCCTTGAGTAGACTGTACTTTTCCAAATGCTTGTAGATCCTATTCTTAAGAATCCTTTCCAATAGTTTGCAGACCACTGACATAACACTCACTGGTTTACAGTTCCCAGGATTCTCCCTATTACTTTTTTTAAACAAGGGAACTATATTTGCATTCTCCAGTCCTCCGGCATCTCCCCTGCAGCCAAAGAGGATTCAAAGATCATAGCTAATACTCCAGCCATCTCTTCTCTCAATTCCCACAACAACCTGGGGTGTATCATATCCAGCCCTGGGGATTATCAGTCTTGATGTTTTTAAGAAGATCCAACTCTTCTTCTTCCTTAATCTCCACATTGTCCAGCACACAGGCCTGTTATATTTCTACCTCACCCTGATCAAGGTCCTTTTCACTTGTGAATACTGAAGCAAAGTATTTATTTAGGACCTCCCCAACCTCCTCCGCCTCCAGGCACATGTTGCCTTCTTTATCCTTTAGCGGCCCCAGCTTCATTCTTGTCATCCTTCTGCTCTTCACATAAGCATAGAACGCTTTGGGGTTCTCCTTAATCCTACATGCCAAGGCCTTCTCATGCCCCCTTCGAGCTCTCCTAAGTCATTTCTTAAGCTCCTTTATGGCTACCCTATATTTCGCATGAGCCCCTCCTGCTTCTTATATCTAACATATAACCATATAACAATCACAGCACGGAAACAGGCCATCTCGGCCCTCCTAGTCCGTGCCAAACTCTTAATCTCACCTAGTCCCACCTACCCGCACTCAGCCCATAACCCTCCACTCCTTTCCTGTCCATATACCTATCCAATTTTACCTTAAATGACACAACTAAACTGGCCTTTACTACTTCTACAGGAAGCTCATTCCACACAGCTATCACTCTCTGAGTAAAGAAATACCCCCTCATGTTTCCCTTAAACTTCTGCCCCCTAACTCTCAAATCATGTCCTCTCGTTTGAATCTCCCCTACTCTCAATGGAAACAGCCTATTCACATCAACTCTATCTATCCCTCTCAAAATTTTAAATACCTCGATCAAATCCCCCCTCAACCTTCTATGCTCCAATGAATAGAGACCTAACTTGTTCAACCTTTCTCTGTAACTTAAGTGCTGAAACCCAGGTAACATCCTAGTAAATCGTCTCTGCACTCTCTCTAATTTATTGATATCTTTCCTATAGTTCGGTGACCAGAACTGCACACAATATTCTAAATTTGGCCTTACCAATGCCTTGTACAATTTTAACATTACATCCCAACTTCTGTACTCAATGCTTTGATTTATAAAGGCCAGCATTCCAAAAGCCTTCTTCACCACCCTATCTACATGAGACTCCACCTTCAGGGAGCTATGCACTGTTATTCCTAGATCTCTGTTCCTCTGCATTCCTCAATGCCCTACCATTTACTCTGTATGTTCTATTTGGATTATTCCTGCCAAAATGTAGAACCTCACACTTCTTAGCATTAAACTCCATCTGCCAATGTTCAGCCCATTCTTCTAACCGGCATAAATCTCCCTGCAAGCTTTGAAAACACACCTCATTATCCACAACACCTCCTACCTTAGTATCATCGGCATACTTACTAATCCAATTTACCACCCCAACATCCAGATCATTTATGTATATTACAAACAACATTGGGCCCAAAACAGATCCCTGAGGCACCCCGCTAGTCACCGGCCTCCATCCCGATAAACAATTATCCACCACTACTCTCTGGCATCTCCCATCTAGACACTGTTGAATCCATTTTATTACTCTAGCATTAATACCTAACAACTGAACCTTCTTAACTAACCTTACATGTGGAACTTTGTCAAAGGCTTTGCTGAAGTCCATATAGACTACATCCACTGCCTTACCCTCGTCAACATTCCTCGTAACTTCTTCAAAAAATTCAATAAGGTTTGTCAAACATGACCTTCCACACACAAATCCATGCTGGCTACTCCTAATCAGATCCTGTCTATCCAGATAATTATTAATACTATCTCTAAGAATACTTTCCATTAATTTACCCACCACTGATGTCAAACTGACAGGTCTATAATTGCTAGGCTTACTTCTAGAACCCTTTTTAAACAATGGAACCACATGAGCAATACACCAATCCTCCGGCACAATCCCCGTTTCTAATGACATCTTAAAGATCTCCGTCAGAGCTCCTGCTATCTCTACACAAACTTCCCTCAAGGTCCTGGGGAATATCCTGCCAGGATCCGGAGATTTATCCACTTTTAAATTTCTTAAAAGTGCCAGTACTTCCACCTCTTTAATTGTCATAGGTTCCATAACTTCCTTACTTGTTTCCCACACCTTACACAATTCAATATCCTTCTCCTTAGTGAATACCGAAGAGAAGAAATCATTCAAAATCTCTCCCATCTCCCTCGGCTCCACACATAGCTAACCACTCTGATTCTCTAAGGGGCCAATTTTATCCCTCACTATCCTCTTGCTTTTAATATAACTGTAGAAACCTTTAGGATTTACTTTCACCTTATTTGCCAAACCAACCTCGTATCTTCTTTTAGCTTTTCTAATCTTTCTTAAGATTCCTTTTACATTCTTTATATTCCTCGAGCAATTCCTTTACTCCATGCTGCCTATATCTATTGTAAACATCCCTCTTTTTCCGAACCAAATTTCTAATATCCCTTGAAAACCATGGTGCTTTCCAACCTTTAACCTTTCCTTTCAACCTAACAGGAACATAAAGGTTCTGTACCCTCATAATTTCACCCTTAAATGACCTCCATTTCTCTATTATATCCTTCCCATAAAACAACATAAAACCATAACCCAATCCACTCTCTCTAATTCCCTTTGCATCTCCTCAAACTTAGCCTTTCTCCAATCAAAAATCTCAACTCTAGGTCCTGTCCTGTCCTTCTCCATAATTATATTGAAGCTAATGCTATTGTGATCACTGGACCCGAAGTGCTCCCCAACACATACATCTGTCAGCTGACCTATCGCATTCCCTAACAGGAGATCCAACACTGCCCCATCTCTAGTCGGTACTTCTATGTATTGTTGCAAAAAACTATCCTGCACACATTTCACAAACTCTAAACCATCTAGCCCTTTTACAGAATGAGCTTCCCAGTCTACGTGTGGAAAATTAAAATCTCCCACAATCACCACCTTGTGTTTACTACAAATATCTGCTATCTCCTTACACATTTGCTCTTCCAACTCACGCTCCCCATTAGGTGGCCTATAATACACTCCTATCAGTGTTACTACACCTTTCCCATTCCTCAATTCCACCCAAATAGTCTCCCTAGAGGAGCTCTCTAATCTATCCTTCCAAAGCACCGCCATAAGATTTTCTCGGACAAGCAATGCAACACCTCCTCCTCTGGCCCCTCTTACTCTATCACACCTGAAGCAACTAAATCCAGGAATATTTAGTTGCCAATCACACCCTTCCTGCAACCATGTTTCACTAATAGCTACAACATCATAATTCCAGGTATCAATCCACGCTTTAAGCTCATCCACCTTTCTCACAATGCTCCTAGCATTAAAATAGATACATTTAAGATACTCTCCTTTCTTTTTCCTCTTGACGAGCTGCCTCACGTGTTTTGTCAGCCACGGTTCCCCTTTCCTACCATTTTTTCCTTGCCTCAGTGGGAAAAACCTATCCTGAACCCAGCACAAGTGGTCCCTAAACTTCCTCCACATTATTTCTGTGCTTTCACCCTTGAACATCCATTTCCAATTTACTCTTGCTAGTTCCTGCCTCATGCCTTCATAGTTAGCCCTTCCCCAGTTAAGCACTTTACCATTTTGTCTTGTTTTTATCCTTTTCCATAGCTATGCTGAAGCTAAGGGAGTTGTGGTCACTTTCACCAAAATGCTCCCCCACCAAGACGTCTGTCACCTGACCAGGTTCATTACCCAGAACTAGATCCAGTATAGCCTCTCCTCTCGTTGAACGGTCCACATACTGTGTCAGGAATCCTTCCTGAACACACCTGACAAATTCAGCCCCATCTATCCCCCTTGCACTCAGGAGGTGCCAGTCAATATGAGGGAAGTTGAAATCACCCATAACTACTACCCTGTATTTCCTGCACCGTTCTAAAATCTGCCTGCTTATCTGCTCCTCGGTGTCCCGAGGGCTATTTGGGGGCCGACAGACTACTCCCAGCACAGTGATTGATCCCTTCCTATTTCTGACTTCCACCCAGACTGACTCAGTGGACACTCCCTCTGTAGCATCCTCCCTTTCTATAGCCGTCATACTATCCCTGACCAGTAATGCTACTTGCACCCCACCCCCTTTTCTACCTCCCATCCTATTCCCTTTAAAGCACCTAAACCCTGGTACCTGCATCAGCCAATCCTGCCCTTCCTCCAGCAAAGTTTCAGTAATGGCCACAACATCGTAGTTCCACGTACTGATCCATGCTCTAAGTTCATCCCCTTTATTCCTAATACTCCTAGCATTGAAACAGACACATTTCAACCTCTCTAACTGGCCACATTTATGTCTTGTCCCCTGCCTGTCCTTCCTCACCAACTCAGAGCATCATGTCCTTGTCCGTCAACTCTAATCTCTGCACTCAGATTCTGATTCCCACCCCGCTGCCAAACTAGTGTAAACCCTCCCCAACAGTTCTAGCAAACCTACCCACCAGGATATTGGTCCCTTTCCAGTTCAGGTGCAGCCCGTCCTTTTTGTACAGGTCAGACCTTCCCCAGAAGAGATCCCAATGATCCAGAAATCTGAACCTCTACCCCTTGCACCAGCTCTTCAGCCACGCATTCATCTGCCATAACTTCCTGTTCCTACCCTCTCTGTCTCATGGCACAGGCAGCAATCCTAAGATTACCACCCTTGAGGCCCTGCTTTTTAACTTTTTTCCTAACTCCCTATATTCCTTCCTCAAGACCTCATCCCTACTCCTATCTATGTCATTGGTCCTCACAAGGACCACGACATCTGGCTGCTCACCCTCTCTCCTGAGAATACCGAGAACTCGATCTGAGATATCACGGACTCTGGCACTGGAGAGGCAACAGACCTTCCGGGTTTCTCGATCTCTCTCACAGAACCTCTTATCTGTTCCCCTAACTATAGAATCCCCTATTACTACTGCTCTCCTCTTTTCCCTTCTTCCTTTCTGAGCTGAGGATCCAGTCTCGGTGCCAGAGACATGACCACTACAACTTGTCTTTGGTAGGTCGTCCCCACCAACAGTATCCAAAGCAGTATACTTATTGTTGATGGGAACGGCCACAGGGGTGCTCTGCTCTTTCTGTCTATTTCCCTTCCCTCTCCTGACTTTTAGGGGTGACTGTCTCCCTGATACTCCGATCTATTACTGCCTCTGCCTCCTGAATGATCCGAAGTTCATCCAGCTCCAGTTCCCTAACTCAGTTTGTCAGGAGCTGCAGCTGGATGCACCTTTTTCTGGTGTAGTAATCAGAGACGATTGTGCTGTCCCCAACTTCCCACATCCTGCAATCGGAGAACTGGACTGCCCTATATACTGCCTCCATTACCAACTCCTAAGTCAATTAATAAAAGAAACTTACCTGGCTTTACCTCACTGGGAGCAATCTCGTCCTCTGCCTCTTCTCACCAAAACCTCTTGAGCCAAAGCCTCAAAGCTCCACTCCTTCACTGGCCCACTCACTCACTGGCCGCTCTTTTCTGCTTGTTCATCTCTATTGTGCCTTGCATTGGCTGTGTACATAATTTTCTTGCCAGCTGCTTCTTCAATGCACTGAATTGTCTGATTTAGTATCACAAAAGCAAACAAACTAAATTTGAGGATTTAATGTAAGTAAACAGTGAGGCTTGATAGCAAATCTATTATGTCGTAACAAGTTTAATCTGTGCATGATGGTAAGGCAGGGAGAAATGTAGACCATTCTAACTTCCATAACTACTGACAGTTTAATTTTACAGGTGCTTGTTTATAAGGGAGACTATTCTCAATCACTTAAGATAATTCTAGATTTATCATTTCATTTTCGACAGGTTCATGCCCTCCTTCCTGAGGCTGGGCTCATGGAATGTGGTGATGTTTGTCTCCTATGAACAGCTGAAACGTGCAATGATGTTGGCCAAGCAGTCCTGGGAATCTCTTTGATATGCTCTATATATGGTGACAGATAGTGTATATATACTGAATTCCTTTAAATAATGCATGAATTTTGTGGACATGGATCTTTTAAAGGATTTGTGTTATGATGCTGTTGCAGGTCAATAGTAATGTACCATAATCATGTAACTTATAAATTCTTTGAACCAAGAGCCTGTGATTTTTTAAAATATATGTGGTGAATAAAGATGATTTCTAGTATCTATTATGGAATGATGAAGCAAAATTAATGATTAATCTCAGATGTAAGGCATAGTTCCAGGGCCTCTTTGACCCATGTCTATGCCCTACTCATTCAACAACCTGGCCAGATGCCTCTTAAATGTTGCCTCTACCATCTCCTCTGGCAGCTTTTTTCCAGGTACAACTACCTTGTCTATGTCAAGTGGGTGAATTACTCATCGGATCCCTTTAAACCTCCTTCCTCTTGTCTTAAACATATTCCCGTCTAGTTTTATTAGATGCTCCTACCATGGGAAACAGACAATTGCTATCTACTGTCTCTTATAATTTTAATATAGCTTTATCATAGAATCTGTCATACTCCATTGCTCCAAGTAGACCTTGCTTATCCAATCTTCTGATGTGTTATGAGTGATGGACAGACCTGATGGACATTGGGGTGCAGAGTTAACCATTCCCCCCCCCCCCCCGAGAACTACAAACTATTGCTGTTGTTATGCCGCTCATGAGAGAGAGATAAAGCCCAGGCAAGAACATTTGCTACAGATAAGAGGGGAAGAGAGACTGTTGATATACTGTATTATGACTCTTCATGAATTATTTACCTTCTACTACAAGGACTTTACTTTGCTTGTTAACATTCCTCAGGAGACAGCAGGAGTGGCCTAATTTGATGGACACGGTCATTCAGAGTTGATGGATAGCTGAGACCCCATGAGTGGGGATAAAAGACAGGTCTGGAGAGACACCCTTCAGACACACCAGTGAACACTGACTGAGTGTTGGGAACCCACAGAAAGGTGGGGGCTTCGGAGACCGAACCAGGAGATCAGTCAGTAAAGCTCACAGTGTTACAGCAGGGCCGGTGGGGACTTGTGTGTGTGTCCACTCATGCCAGAGAGATGAGTCCACCACAGAAAAACGGTCTAGCTGAAGACCAGAGGGGTCATAACTGAATGACCACAACGATACTACAGATTAAGAAAGCCACAAAAAGGTTTGCCTGTCGCAACTGTTGCTGTTACATCTTGCTCACTCCCTCTCTCTCCAACGATTCCAATACAACCATAACCACCTCAGCATTTATGAACTGAACTCTATACTTTCCTATGACAATTCATTTACCCCTAGACATCAATAGAGCTTGTTTATTAATTATTATTATTATTCCTACACTTTTAGGTTTATTACTGCTAACTTGTTTTATATGTATATTTGCATTTTTGATATTGTATTGTGTAGTTTACTAATAAACACCTTTAGTTTGGTACCACCGGGCTCCAACGGATTCTTCTTTCTCTGCTGGTCAGACACCCAGTTATGAGGTACGTAACAGATGGTAACTAAGGTCCTCCCAATTTGGCGACACCCTTGAGAATCTTTTCTGCATCTTGTTTATTTCAATCACAACCTTCCAATACTCCAAGTGCAGCCTACCCAATAGTTTGTACACACTGCCTTGATTGATGAAGGCAAGAATACCATATATAAACAAAAGTCTGCAGACGCTGGAAATCCAAAGCAACGCAATGCTGGAGGAACTCAGCAGGTAATGCAGCATCTCTGGACGTTTTGGGCGGAGACCCTTCAGGACTGAAAAGGTGGGGGGGGGGGGGGAAGACTCCTGAATAAAAAAAGTAGGGGCAGGGGAAGAAGGATAACTAGAAGGTGATGAGAGAAGCCAGGTGGACAGGAAAGATTAAAGGACTGGAGAAGGAATTTTATAGGGGAGGGGAGTGGACCACAGGAGACATTGAAGGAGGAAAGGACCCAAGTGGAGGTGTTAGGCAGCTGAGAAGAGATAAGAGACTAGAATGGCGAATAGAAGAGTGGAGGGGAAGGAAAAATTATTTTTACTAGTGGAGGAATGGGAATTGGAATTACAATGTTTGGCCCATTGGGAAGTTCTGCTTTTGGTGGATGGAGCGGAGGTACTCAACAAAGCGGTTGCCTAATTTATGCTGGATTTCACTGATGTAGAGGAGGCTGCATCGGGAGTACTGCACAAAACAGGCAACCCCAGCAGATTTGCAGGTGAAGTGTTGCCCCACCTGGAAAGAATGTTTGGGCCATATGATTTCCTCGTCACCCTGTCTGTGTGTTCCCACTTTCAGAGAACTAGGTATTTGTACCCCAAGGTCTCTTCGTTCAACAACGCTCTCCCAGGCCTTGCCACACATGATGCAAGTCCTGCCCTGGTTTAACTTTGCTGAAAGCATCACTTCACATTCGTCTGAGATAAATTCCATCTGCCATTCACTCGTCCACTGTCCCAGTTGACCTTTATACAATTGTAACCTTGGACCTGCTTCACTGTCCATTATACCACCAATTTTGATGTTATCTGAAAACCTGCTAATCTTTCTACTTGCAGTTTTATCCAAATCATTGATATATATGACAGACAAGACACTTAGTCATCAATCTGGCACACCATTGGTTTTGGGCCTTCAATCTGGAGAAACAGTCCTGCATTACCACCCTCTGCCTCCTATCACCAAGTCTACTTTGTATCCAGTCGGATAGCTCATCCTGGATCCCACGTGGTAGGGTGGTCCAGAGGGTTAGAATACGTGCTATCTTGTCACACACATTGCTAAAGTCCAGGTAGACAACATTTAATGCACTAACCTCATCAATCCTCTTGGTCATCACTTTAAAAAAAAATCAATCTCTCACACTTCCTTGCCTTCCAAAAGTATCCTTTCCAATAATGTTCCTATCATTGTTGCAAGGGATTATCCCCACAGTTCTTCATTAACATCATTACCTATTGTTAAGACTTCCTATGGCTAGTGATAGTATAAAAAACCCTGCCAGTGCCCAGAAATAGCCTATTGTTTCCTATAATGCCCTGGTATGCACCTGAGTAGACCAAACGGATTTACCCACACATATTTCAGCACCTCCTCCCTGTAATACTGGTATGATCCTATATATTGTGACCCTCTTCCATGTCCTTCTCCATGGCAAATGCAGATGAGATTCATTCATTTAAGATGTAGCCATCTCCTGTGGCTCCACACATTAATCCGCACATTGAAACACAAAGTCTGAGAAGCTGAAAATCCAAAGCAATGCACACAAAATGCTGGAGGAACTCAGCAGGTCAGCTTGCATGTATGGAAATGAATAAACAGTTGACAATTTCTCATGAGACCTTGCCTCAGGACTGGAAAGGATGGGGGACGATGTCAGAATAAAAAGGTGGGGGGAGAAACAAATCTGATAGAGCAGAGTGGACCATAGGAGAATGGGAAGGAGGAGAGGACCCAGGGGAAGTGGCAGGCAGGTGAGAAGAGGTAAAAGGCCAGAATGAGGGAGGGGAAATACATTTTTAACTGGAGGGAGAAATCGATATCCATGCTATCAGGTTACCAAGCAGAATATAAGGTGTTGCTCCTCCACCCTGAGGGTGACTTCTTCTTGACACAAGAGGAGACCATGGACCGACAAAATGGAAAGGAAATGGGAATTGAAATGTTTGGCCAACAGGAAGTTCCGCTTTTAGTGGATAGCGCAGAGATGCTTGTCGAAGTGTACCCACAATTTACAACGGGTCTCACTACTGTAGAGGAGGCTGCATCAGGAGCACTGGACACAATAGATGACCCCAGCAGATTGGCGGGGTAAGTGTTGCCTCACCAGGAAGGACTGTTTGAAGCCTTGAATGGAGTTGAGGGAGGTGAATAGGCATGTGTGGCACTTAGGCTGCTTGTAGGGATAAATGCTGGGAGGGAGAATAGCAGATGACCAAGGGAATCATGGAGGGAGAGATCTCTGCAAAGTGCAGTGGTGGTGGGGAGATGATAAAGATATGTTTAGTGGTAGGGTCCCTTTGGAGATGGCAGAGGATGATGTGTTGAATACGAAGGCTTATGGGGTGTGAGGAAAGGACCAGAGGAACTATCAACTCTTAAGGTGGTGGGAGATTGGGATGAACACGGATCTTCGGGAAAAGGAAGGGATGTGGGTGAGGGCAGCATCAATAGTGGAGTAAGGGAAACCCGTTCCTTGAAGGAGGAGGGCATCTCTGATATTCTGGAAAGGGAAGACTCATCCTGGGAACAGGAGCAATGGAGGCAAAGGAACTGTGAAAAGGGAATAGGAATTTTATAGGAGACAGGGTGGGAAATGCTACAGTCAGGATAACTGTGGGAGTTGGTAGGTTTATAAAAGATGTCAGTTGACATATTGTCTGAGTGGGAGGGGGAGGGAGAGGAAGAGTTCAGAAATAGTGTTGTCACCACACTGATTCTTAAGGGGACCTTTTCTCTGCCTGGCTCCCCTTTCTGTTTCTAATATATTTGTGGAATCTTTTAGCATTTCCCTTATCATGTCTGCTATAGATATCTCACGGCCATTTTTGCTCTCTTAATTTCATTCTTACGTGTACTCACTCCTGTATCCATGTACTCAAGATATTCTCTTGATGCTAGTTGCCTATACTTGACATATGGCTCCTTCTTTATTCTGATCAGGGCTATAAAGGGGATATACTGGAACTTTTGAAAATCTTTGGGATAGATATGTCCCCAGTGCCAGACATTGTGAGCTTATTTTTTAAGTTTACAATGGTGTGGGACTGAAGTACATTACTGAACCATTTTCATTCCATAATCCTGCTCGAGCTCTCAGGTCTTCTGCTGATCTTTTAAATTTAAATTATCTTCCTCAAAAGAAAATTTGCAGGTCAGCTTTCTTTTTTAACTCTATTCCTAATCTGTGGAACTCAATACTTTAAACAATAAAGGATGCAGATTCACTTGACACTTTTAAATGGTAGCTCAAACCTACTTACTTAACCTTGCTTTTAACCAATATCATTTTGTCTCTTAGTTTTACGTTTGCACTTTATCCCATTGCAAAGTATTTTGAACTACATGCTTTGTAGGAGAAATGTTTTTGAAGTGACCTCTCTCCCAGCACCCTGAAAGTGGCCAAGGTACAACACCTGCCCATTTACCTCCATTCAGGGCCCCAAACAGTCCTTCCAGTTGAGGCAACACTTCACCTGCAAACCCTCTGGGGTCACCTATCGTGTCTGGTGCTCTTGATGCAGCCTCCTCTACACTGGTGAGAACTGTAGTAAATTGGGGAACTGCTTTGCCAAGCACATCTGCTCCATCGGCTAAAAGCAGAACTTCCCAGTGCCCAACCATTTTAATTTCGATTCCCATTCCTGTTCCAACAAGTCAGTCCATGGCCTCCTCTAGCGCCACATTGAGACAACCCTTAGGGTGGAGGAGCAACATTTTATATTCTGTCTGGATAGTCTCCAACCTGATGGCATGAATATCAATTTCTCCTTCCAGTAAAAAAACTCCCTCCTCTTCCCCTTGTCGATTTCCTCCAGCATTTTGTGAGTTGCTCCTGAAAAATGACATTATGAAATAGAGAAATAAACCAGACTAAAAAAAAATAAGCAACTTATGAAAGGGTTAGCGTTATGAGGAATGCCTGGCAGCTCTTGGGCTGTATTTCCTGGAGTTCAGGAGAATGAGGGGGATCTCATAGAAACATTCCAAATGTTAAAAGGCCTGAACATATTAGATATGGCAAAGTCGTTTCCCATGGTTGGGAAGTCTAGGACAAGAGGGCACAACTTGAGGATTGAAGTATATCCATTTAGAACAGAAATGCAGAGAAATTACTTTAGTCAAAGGGTGGTAAATCTGTGGAATTTGTCGCCACGAGCGGCTGTGGAGGCCATGTCATTAGGTGCATTTAAAGGCAGAGATAGATAGGTTCTTGATTAGCCAGGACATCAAAGGTTATGGGGAGATGGCATGACTGGAAGAATTGGATCAGCCCACGATTGAAGAGCGGAACAGACTCGCGGCCGAATGGCCTACTTCTGCTCCTATATCATATCATATGGTCTTAATTAAAAATAAAAAAAAATCAATTCTCTTTAATTCAAGAAAGTTAGATTTAGATTGATGTACACATTTCACTAGGTATGTGCTGTATAATGTCATGTATGCTTTTGCATTTAAAATATGCGCATCAACAACTGATTGCTTGGCTGTACATTGCTCTTCCAGTCTTCGGAATAGTTTGTAGAAAGTGCCAGTCCCTCCTCGCTTGGTGGCTCAATCGAATCAGAGGCAGGGAGTCAACTCACAGGTCAGTGAGCGGGTTTTTAAAAAGGAGCGTTCGTGGGCCCAATGGAATCAGGAGCAAGAGAAGAGGCAACTCGCAAGTCTGTGAGTGAGATTTAAAAAGGGAGTGTTTGCGGGCTTCTGGCATTTCCAGTGGCCTAACCAAATAGTAATTCGTTAGCAAGGAAAAATAAAAACAAGTGGAGCAGCCATTGTGTGTGTGGGCCAGTGCAAGAGTGGGAGGCTTTGGAAAAAACAGGCTTGGGGAGGTAGGTGTCTGCTAAGTTGCTTCTTCTTCATTTTTCATCCGCTAGTATATAGTTAGTACAGTGAGGGTGGCTCCACTTAAAAAAAAACCCAATGTGAGGCGTGGGAGTTCTGGGAGACCTCCAGCCTGCCAGATAACCACATCTGCACCACTGCACCGAGCTGCAGCTCCATGACCTTCAGCTTACACAGGAAGCTGAGGAGGTTACAGATAGGAGCAACAGGGAAGTGATCACATCTGCGTTGCAGGAGGAAGAAGGGGGCCGTCAGTGCAGGGTATCCTTGTGCCCATTCCCCTCAACAACAATTATAGTGATTGGTTACTGTTTGGGGGTGGTGGGGGGGGGGGGGGGAGGCCAGAGTACCTACCAGAGGGAAGCTGCAATGACCAGGTCTCTGGCACGGTGGCTCAGAAGGGAAGTGGGGAGAAGAGGACCACAATAGTGATAGAGGATTCCATAGTTAGTGGACTAGACACAGGATTCTGTGGATGCGATAGAGACACCAGGATGATACGTTGCCTCCCAGGTGCCAAAGTCAGGGGCATCTCAGATCGGGTCCCCGGCATTCTAAAGGGGAAGGGTGGGCAGCCAGAAGTTTTGGTACATATTGGCACCAATGACATAGGGAGTAAACAGGAGGAGGTTCTGTAGTGAGAATTTAGGGAGCTGGGTAAAAAGCAGGACCTCCAGGGTGGTCATCTCTGTCCACGTGCCAGTGAGGATAACAAGGGGAATGTTTGACAGATAAGTGCATGCATGGGCAGGGTTTCAGATTTCTGAATCATTGGGATCTCTACTGAGGAAGATATGACCTGCACAAAAGGGACATGTTACATCTGAACTGGAGGAAGACTAATATCCCTTTGGGCATGTTGCTAAAACTGTTGGGGTATAAAGTAGATGATCTTGTAGTGCAGTTATAGATGGGCAAGTAGGACATTGAGAGCATCACCGAGTCATGACTGAAAGATGATTTCAGCTGAAAGCTTAACATCCAAGGATACACATTATATCAAAAGGACAGGTAGGCAGTCAGAAGGTGTGGGGTGGCTCTGTGGTACCATGGAGAGCATTCTGACAGGTTGATCACTGTCTGGTATGGGAGGTGGCGTGGGGGAGCTACTGCACAGGACCGAAAGAAGCTGTAGACAATTGTAAATTTAGTCGGCTCTATCTTGGGTACCAGCCTACAAAGTACCCAGGACATCTTCAAGGAGCGGTGTCTCAGAAAGGCAGTGTCCATTATTAAGCACCCAGGGCATGCCTTTTTCTTGCTGTTGTCATTGGGTAGGAGGTACAGAAGCCTGAAAGCACACACTCAGTGACTCAGGAACAGCTTTTTCCCCTCTGCCATCCGATCCCTAAAGACATTGAACACTTGGACACTACCTCATTTTTTAAAATATATAGTATTTCTGTTTTTGCACAATTTTTAATCTATTCAATACACATATACTGTAATTGATTTAGATATTTATTTATTATTGTTTTTTAATTTTTTTTTCTATATTATGTATTGCATTGTACTGCTGCTGTTGAGGTAACAGATTTCACATCACATGCTGGTGATAATACACCTGATTCTGGCATAGAATTGGAAGATGTAGAATCGTTGTGGATAGAATTAAGGAACTGCAAGGGCAAAAAGACCCTAATGAGAGTTATATACAGGTCTCCAAACAGTGGCCAGGAAGTGTGATACAAATTACAACAGTGGCCGGGATGTGGGGTACAAAATACATGTCAAAACAGCAATGTTATGATGGTCATAGGGTATTTCAATAATCAGGTAGATTGGGAAACTCAGGTTGGTGTTGGATCCCAAGAGAGAGAATTTGTAGAATGCCTGTGATTTTGGTATTTTAAGAGCAGCTTGTGGTTGATCCCACTTGAGGATCAGCTATTCTGGATTGGGTGTTATGTAACAAACTGGATTTGATTAGGGAGTTCAAGGTAAAGGAATGTTTAAGAGACAGTGATCGTAATATGATAGAATTCACCATGCAATTTGAGAGGGAGAAGCTAAAGTCAAATGTATCAATATTACAGTGGAGTAAAGGGAAATAAAGAGGCAAGAGAGAGAAGCTGGCCGAAGTTGATTGGAAGGGGACACTAGTAGGGATGACGGAGGAGCAGAAATGGCTGGAGTTCTTGGGAACAATTTGGTTTTAGATCTTGCATTGTGGGGCACCTTCAATGGGAGGATTGCTGTTATTCAAGATGGCAATTTACCACCATTTTCTTAAGGCTAATTTTCAACAGATTTAATTACATCCCTTAATATATCAATAAAACTGAATGACCTATGAAAATGTATTCGATTGTGGTTACTCCAATACAAGCTGTTATATTATTAACATATCACAAATTGGTGCAGCAAGACAGGATAGAAACTTCACCAGAATTATGTATAGCCTCAAACCCATCACAAATGAAACTATTGTAATACATTTAAAATAATTTATTATCAAATGGCAATTTTGTTTTCATAAACATAATTCTGTCTGATAAAAATATTAAAATACAAGATTTAACTTATTTCATACAAAAATACATTCAACAGCATTATGACTGATGCAACCCTTTAACCACAAGTATACCCTGCCCTATGGTATTTCCTGTCTTCAGTACTTTTAGATTCTCACATTATCACAGTGAATCTTGTTATATTTAAAAAAACACTGACAGTTTACCACTCGTCTAATTTTAGTGTGTTACTGGCCTAAAGTAACCATATTACCAAAGATAGTGCAGTTCCAAAATAATATGCAACCAAGTAAGCAGTTGGCTCCCATTTAAGATCTACCTCATTGGTTCACACAACCTGATTGTGCTGCATATCAAAGTAAGAACCAAGACTGGGTATTCACATTTCTTCACTACATACCTCTGACCAGTATGCAGCATTATTCTCAAAAACAGTCTCTTCTCTTTGTTTTACACCAGGCTAACTGAATGATATCAGATTTGTAACAAAATCCTCCCATGTTGAATGTTCAGCTACAATTACATATAATTGAAAAATGGGATCACTCCCAGCTCAAGTACAAGAAACCCCTATAGCCAACATTGTTGTGACTTGAGAAGAAAGTTCATTAACCTTCAGTTGTTAGGTGACAATAGATTGCTTCAGTAATTAGTGCCATTTAAATGGATCGTGTGAACTGGTCTATTTGGAAAATAATTTTCTTATAAATGAGCAATGAAAAAGTTGTAATGAAGCATGTTGCCAATGTATCACTTCAATATTTTATGTTGTACAGAATATAGAAAAGACACCACCTTGCAAATGTATACTGAGTGTTCTTCAGTGCCCTAAAACCTCCCATTTTGGATGCTGTGCATAGAGTTTACATTGTTGTGGAGCAAATAGTGTAAATGTCAGTGGATAATGCCAAGGCTTGGAAGCACACTCAAAACTTTAATCTCTGCTAAAGTCTTTGTGTACTTTGAAGAAAGGATTGAATGCACTAAATGTTCTGAAGTAACAGTATCTGATAACTATATGAATGAACTATGCTTTTTTTGCAGCAGCCAAAGGAACTGAAGAGTAGGGTAATCAGTTTTACAGTACTCACTGTTCAGGTCCAAGTACTATACAACTCAATAGTCACATGTACCATTAACTCCTGGATGAATTTACTTGGACACTCACTGATTTTTGGGTGTGAAGTACATAGGCTTTTAAAGCATTATTGATTAAAAAGATCGTTTCAGCTTTCTTCTGCAAAGTGCCCTGCAAAAATCTTTGCAATTCTTTTGGTTTCTTCTTTAGATAACACCTTTGAAGTTAACTTTTGTCGATTGCTCTGTCGAGAAGTTCTTGTCAGATTTGGAATTTCATTCTGGAAAAAAAGTAAGTTAGGAAACAAGCTTGAATGGTGAATACAAAACATATAGAGGTGATTTACAGTTGCAGGCTTCCCCAGCACATCCCTGACACATTTCACTGTATGTTTTGATGTACATGTGACAAATAAAGCCAATCTGTTTTTTTATCTTTTAAATTATCTGCCCAAAAACAAAATTATTTGTTAAAGTGCTATTACAATCAGATCAGAATAGTGTTATCTAATTCCATGCTTACAAGTGAGAATATGTCCATCTATTGGAAAAAAAAAACTGAAAGCCACAGAATATAGAAGGGAAAAACCTGGAATACTTGACCAGAAATTGAATTCCATCTTCCTTTGATACACTCAAATATTATTGCATATAGTACAAGTACCATATCACATCCCAACAAAGAGATCAAGAAACTGGTTTATAAACATCTAAGCAACAGTTTTAGCATCTTTTCTGCCTCATAAAATGTATATCCGGTCTTCCTGGGTCCCAGCTTCTGCTACATTGCTGCATTACATTCAAACAAAAGATTGTCGCCTGCAATCCCATGACACCTGTAGTTCCAAGGGGGGGGGGGGGAGCATTTCAGTGCCACATAGATCAAGGTCAGGTACCCACCCTGAATCACATGCCGCACTGAGCCACACACAGCTATCTGTGGGATTATCATTACATGACATTGTCTTATCATTACTTTCTCCAAAAACTACACATTAGTAATCAGAGAAGTCAGAGCACTTTGGTATGTGCATGAACAATGTGCAATGAACATGTGCATAAGCTTTGTGTTCCCTTGTGGAAGATCCCACGTCAGATAATGCCTAACACGGTACTTCAATGATAAAAGCGTTTTCCTTGGCCTGTTAAAGTATGTTTTTACTTCTGGAAGCTGAGATCTCCAATTCATTTCATAAGGTGTGTATTTATGCAAGAAAGATGTTAATAGTACAAATATACTTCACAACTGGAAGCACCTACTATAATTTCAGCTAGAAATAATCACTTGTGCAATTGTAAAATTTACTGCTAAGATCTATTTGGATCACTGGATCTGGGGTTGAGAAGGTGAACAGCTTTAAGTTCCTGCCATACACATCACCAACGATCTCAAATGGTCTGTACATAACAGCTGTGTGGTGAAAAATGCACAACAGCCTCACCTCTTTCACCACAGACGGTTGAAAAAGTATGGCATGAGTCCCCAAATTCTAAGGACTTTCTACAGGGGCACAATTGAGAGCATCCTGACTGGCTGCATCACTGCCTGGTATGGGAACTGTACTTCCCTCAATTGCAGGACTCTGCAGAGTGGTGTGGACAGCCCAGCGCACCTGTAGATGTGAACTTCCAAATATTCCGGATGTTTACAGAGACAAGTGCGTAAAAAGGGGCTGAAGGATCACTGGGGACCTGAGTCACCCCAACTACAAACTGTTCCTGCTGCTACTATCTGGTAAACAGTACCACAACCTAAAAGCCAGGACCAACAGGCTCCAGGACAGCTTCTTCAACCAGGCCATCAGACTGATTAATTCACACTGATACAACTGTATTTCTAAGCTAAACTGACTGTCCTGTTGCACATATTATTTATTACAAATTACTATAAATTGCACATTGCACATTTAGACAAAGACATAACCTAAAGATTTTTACTCCTCATATATGTGAAGGATGTAAGAAATAAAGTCAATTCATTCAATTCAATACATGGTACTGAGAAGAAAGCACCACACAATCCAGGTTCTAAGCATTTATCTTGACTCTGTTTGGGAAGATGACGACTTCTGTACACTGTACTATGACCTCTAGTAAATAATCTTGATGACAAGCCAAAACTATGCCATGGGAACCCTTACATTTTAATTTTAAAGTTGAGTATCTTAGCTTCTAACGCAGATAGATTCTTGTGACAGTTCAACATACTCAATCCTCAATGTTCTGGAAGGCAAGAATTACTGTTTTACAGCATTATTAGGGGTTGGCTATCCTCCTCTGATTTAGCCACTGGACAAAGTAATATCTCGTATGTGGTTTCTGCCATGTGCTAATACTTTCAAGAAAAACAGGTCAATGCTGTTTGCAATGCAGATGCTATTCTGAATTCAGTCAAAGGGGAAATTGTATTCATGGTCTATTTCACATATACTCATTGAACAAATAAGGTAGTAGCTCAAGCAAAATTAAAAGTAAATTTATAATCAAAATATGCTGGTACATATGCTAATATCACCATACATTAAGATGAATTTGCTTACAGGCATTCACAGAACAAAGAAATACTGTAGAGTCAATGAAAAACTAAACCAATGTGCAAAAGACAAATTGCAAATAAAAAAGTTAAATACATATTACTGAGAAGATGATTGTAGAGTCCTTAAAAGTGAGTCCATAGGCTGTGAAATCAGTTCAGTGTTGAGGTGAGTTATGTTATCTATGCTGTTTCAACTGTTCCTGAACCTGGTGGTGTGGGACATAAAGCTCCTGTAACTCCTTCCCGATGACAGCACCGAGAAGGCAGCATGGCCTGGAGGATGGGGGGTGGGGGGGAGGTGGTGGTCTTTGATTTTTGGATGCTGTTTTCTTGTGGCAGTGTTGTTTCATTGTTCAGTCATTAAGTTGAAGCTTCCCATCACAGATACTGCTGCTGTCCAGGTTGGGAACCAGCTGGGTTTGAACTCAGCACCATCTGCCTTGCAGTCCAGTGCTGATCCCACTACACCACCAGCCGGCCTGGGTTGTTTGTAGCTGTGCTCAATGTTGGGGAGGGTATTTTCTAGTGATTAACAAGGCAATATTACCAATGGGTGCCTACCACCTTTCCAATTCTTAGTTTAATTAAACTGTGTCGTTTGAATTAAGGGAAGGGCAGAGAAGAATCCTGAAAGTTCATAGTACACAAAACAGCTGCAGGGATAAGACTTCATAGATTGGCTAAGGTGGCGATGGACAGACTAAAATACAATGATATGAACTTTTAATTTGAGATGCCTTGAGAACTGGAACCATTTTTATCAAGTGGGAATAAAAATCTTACTCTGCCAACAAGATTTGTGATGAGTTCATGGCAGGTTGGAAAGAAGGAAGTGTAAACAGAGGTTTTGTTAAAATTTGACTGTGGGGCAAATTTTTAATTAATGTCACAATTTTTACATAAAGGTGATGAACGTCAGAAATCTTAAGTCACGTAAAACTAGATATTTTGGTTGAAAATGTGGATTATAACAGAATCCATGCTGAACATGTCCCTACCTTAGAACTACTGAGGCTTTACCCGTAGCCCTCTATTTTTCTAAGCTCCATGTAGCCATCCAGGAGTCTCTTAAAAGACCCTATTGTTTCTGCCTCGACCACCATCGCCGGCAGCCCATTCCATGCACTCCCCACTCTCTGCGTAAAAAACTTATCCCTGACATCTCTGTACCTACTTCCAAGCACCTTAAAACCATGCCCTCTTGTGTTGGCCATTTCAGCCCTGGGAAAAAGCCTTTGACTAACCACATGATCAATGCCTTACATTATCTTATTATCTGTCAGGTCACCTCTCATCCTCTGACGCTCCAAGGAGAAAAGGCCAAGTTCACTCAACCTGTTCTCATTAGGCATGCTCCCCAATCCAGGCAACATCCTTGTAAATCTCCTCTGCACCCTTTCTGTGGTTTCCACTTCCTTCCTGTAGCAGTACTCCAAGTAGGGTCTGAGCAGAGTCCTATATAGCTGCAACATTACCTCTTGGTTCTTAAACTCAATCCCACGATTGATGAAGGCCAATGCACCATATGCCTTCTTAACCACAGAGTCAATCTGCGTAGCAGCTTTGAGTGTCCCATGGACTCGGACCCTAAGATCCCTCTGATCCTCCACACTGCCAAGGGTCTTAACATTAATACTATACTGTATTCTGCCTTCATATGTGACCTACAAAAATGAACTACCTCGCATTTATCTGTGTTGAACTCCATCTGCCACTTCTCAGCCCAGTTTTGCATCTTATCAGTGTCCTGTTGTAACCTCTGACAGCCCTCCACACTATCCACAACACCCCCAACCTTTGTGTCATCAGCAAATTTATTAACCCGTCCCTCCACTTCCTCAGATCATTTATAAAAATCACAACAAGTAGGGGTCCCAGAACAGATCCCTGAGGCACACCACTGATCACTGGCCTCCATGGAGAATATGACCCATTTACAACCACTCTTTGCTTTCTGCGGGCAAGCCAGTTCTCGATCCACAAAGCAATGTCCCCTTATATCCTATGCCTCCTTACTTTCTCAATATCAAATGCCTTGCTAAAATCCATATACACTACATTTACGGCTCTACCTTCATCAATGTGTTTAGTCACATCCTCAAAAAATTCAATCAGGCTCGTCAGGCATGACCTACCATTGACAAAGCCATGCTGACTATTCCTAATCATATTATGCCTCTCCAAATGTTCATAAATCCTGCCTCTTCTCCATCAACTTACCAACCACTGAAGTAAGACTCACTGACCTATAATTTCCTGGGCTATCCCTACTCCCTTTCTTGAATAAGGGAACAACATCTACAATCCTCCAATCCTCTGTAACCTCTCCCATCCTCATTGATGATGCAAAGATCATTGCCAGAGGCTCAGCAATCTCCTCCCTCTCTTCCCACAGTAGTCTGGGGTACATCCCATCCAGTCATGGTGACTTATCTGACCTGATGCTTTCGAAAAGCTCCAGCACATCCCCTTTCTTAATATCTACATTTTCAAGCTTTTCAGTCCATTGCAAGTCATCCCTCCAGTCGCCAAGATCCTTTTCCATAGTGAATACCGAAGCAAAGTATTCATTAAGTACCTCCGCTATTTCCTCTGGTTCCATTGTCAAATTTGATTGGTCCTATTCTCTCATGTCTTATCCTTGTGCTCTTCACATACTTGTAGAATGCCTTGGGGTTTTCCTTAATCCTGTCTCCAAGGCCTTCTCATGGCCCCTTCTGGCTCTCCTAATTTCATTCTTAAACTCCTTCCTGCTAGCCTTATAATCTTCTAGATTCATATCATTACCAAGTTTTTTGAACCTTTCATAAGCTCTTCTTTTTTTCTTGACTAAATTTACAACAGCCTTTGTACACCACGGATCTTGTACCCTACCATCCTTTCCCTATCTCATTGGCATGTACCTACTCAGAACCCCACGCAAATATCCCCTGAACATTTGCCACATTTCTTCCATACGTTTCCCTGAGAACATCTGTTTCCAATTTATGCTTTCAAGTTCCTGCCCAATAGCCTTGTATTTCCCCTTACTGCAATTAAACATTTCTCTAACTTGTCTGTTCCTATCCCTCTTCAATGTAAAGGAGATAGAATTGTGATCATTATCTCCAAAATGCTCTCCCACAGAGAGACCTGACACCTGACCAGGTTCATTACACAATACCAGATAAGTACAGCCTCTCATTAAGTCAAGAAACCTTCCTGAACACACCTAATAAACTCTACCCCATCTAAGCCCCTCACTCTAGGGAGATGACAATCAATATTTGGGAAATTAAAATCTCCCACTAAAACAATCCTGTTATTATTACTCCTTTCCAGAATCTGTCTCCCTATCCACTTCTCAATGTCCCTGTTACTATTGGGTGGTCTATAAAATACACCTAGTAAAGTTATTGGCCATTTCCTATTCCTAACTTCCACCTACAGAGATTCCATAGACCAACCCCTCCATGACTTCCTCCTTTTCTGCAACTGTGACACTATCTCTGATCAACAGAATCATGCCCCTACCTCTTTTGCCTCCCTCCTTATCCTTTCTGAAACATCTGAAGCCTGGCACTTGAAGTAGCCATTCCTGCCTCTACACCATCCAAGTCTCTGTAATGGCCACAACATCATAGCTCCAAGTGCTGATCCATGCTCTGAGCTCATCCGCTTTATTCATGATACTCCTTGCATTATAAAGTCCTTGAAAGTGAATTGGTAGGTTGTGGGAACAGTTCAGATACAGGACAAGTGAAATAATCTCCTCTGGTTCAAGAGCCTAATGGTTGAGGGGTAATAACTGTTCCTGAACCTGGTGGTGTGAGTCCCTGATGGTTGTTACTGCTTTCCTGATACAATGCTCCATTGAGATGTGCTCAATAGTGGGGAGGGTTTTACCCATGGTGAACTGGGCTGTATGGAGACCTTTTGGACGTTGGCCTTCATAAATCAAAGTACGGAGTACAGGAGTTGGGATGTTATGTTGAAGTTGTATACAGTGTTGATAAGACCAAATTTGGAGTACTGTGTGCAGTTCTGGTCACCTTCCTACGGGAAAGATATCAGTAAGATTGAAAGAGTGCAGAGAAACACACAAGGATGTTCTTGGAACAGGAAGATCTGAGTTACAGGGAAAGGATGAAAATGTTAGGACTTCATTCCCTTGAGTGTATGGGGACTGAGAGGAGATTTGATAGAGGTTATACCAAATTACAAGGACTATAGATATGGTTAGGGCAAGCAGATTTTTTTCCCACTGAGTTTATACTAGTATGGGGGGAACTACTAAGGGTGAAATATTTAAGCAGGACCTGATGTTACGGATTCAAGCAACAATAAATATATGAGTTAGGCAGGGGTTTTTATAACAAATAACACGTTTATTAAACACTGAAAACAAACTCCCCAAAAGTAAACAAATTACTAACGTAACCAGAAATCAGCTGCTGTGCGGCAGCTTAAACAGTTCTTAAAGCGATGTTGCAAAAACAGTTCTTCAAAGTAGTATTGCAAAAGTTCAAAATGCTCACAGTCCATTTAAGGGAGAGACTTTTCAAGATGATTTAAATTCTCTTTCACGTCATGTTGTTTCGGTTCCCAAAATCAAACTTTTCCCACGAAGAATTTATGTAGATGGACAAATGAAACGGTTTAAAGGCACTGACCTTTCCTTTACAGAACTGTTCCCAATCCTTTCTGTTATTTCACAGGGATTAACACGAGAACAGTCAACGAATTCCTTCCGAATGAGGATCAAACAAGGTCGAACCTGTTTCACTGTCGAAATCGATTCTCCTCGATCTTTTAACTCCCGAACTCCGATCTTCACTCTCCACTGAATCTCAACCAGCAGTATTGTAAAGAAACTGCTGGCAATGACCTTTTAAACTTTAGGCATTAGATAAAACTTCATCTTTCAACTAAACTGCATCATAACATTAAATCACACAGTGGCATGAAGTCAACATGACAAATCCAGCCACGAACTGCCCCTCCTCACAGGGAGGGGTCCTCCTTTTATACCCTGTAAAAAAAACCTGTCACATGACCTCTACTGGCAGGAAAATGACATCTCTCCACCATCACAAGACCATTACCTCAAGTCCAGTATAGCTTCAGCACCTGTCACGTGACAAGTACACCACTGTCATGTGTCACGGGTACGTAACACTGAAAGGGAACTTCCTCACTCAGAGGGCCGTGTGAGTGTGGAATGAGCTGCCAGTGGAAGAGGTGGATGCAGGTTAGATGTTAATGTTTAAGATAAGTTTGGATAAGTATATAAACAGGAGATGGTCCAGGTGCGGGTTGATGGGACAGGGCAGAATAAATTCAGCATGGACTAGATGGTCTGAAGGAACTATTTCTGAGCTGTAGTGCTCTATGACTCCATAACTATCGTCCTCTAGTCCAGGTAACATCCTGGAGAATCTCCTCTGCACTTGCTCCAGCGTCGTCACATCTTTCCTCTAGTGTGGAACACAAAATTGCACACAATATGCCAAATATGGTCTAACCAGAGTTTTGTACAGTTGCAACATGAAGTCCCAATGCTCATATTCTATCCTCCAACCTATGTACACAAGCATGCCACATACCTTCTTCATCACTCCATCTCCCTTTGTTGGCACTTTCATTCATCTGCAGACTTGAAGACTAAGACCTGTGGGTGGGTCCATTTACTTTTCTTCATGCCTTTCCATTCTCTCATTTGATTTCTCAAAATGCATAACATCAAACCCTGGGGTTAAATTCCAAAATCCAATGCTCCCCTAACTTTCCATCTGATGTACATCCCATTGTATCAGGGCAGAAATGGCTAAAACAAGGGGATTTTAAGTAGTGGCTACATGGAGCACACTGCCAGGTGTTGAAGTAAAGGCAGGTACATTAGGAACATTTAAGAGACCCTTAGACAGGCACACAGATGAAAGAAAAATGGAGGGCTATGTGAGAGGTAAGGGCTAGATTGATCTAGGAGCAGTTGAAAGGTTGGTATAAGATTGTGGGCCAAAAGGTCTGTACTGTGCTGTAATGTTCTATGCACCCTTAGACCGGGGGTCGGCAACCCACGGCTCCGGAGCCACATGTGGCTCTTTTACGTCTGTGCTGCGGCTCCCTGTTGCTTTGGGAAATAATTGGTCAGTATTTAATTAAAATGTATTTTATGTTAGTTTGTTAGTTTTTGAAATGTAATTCTAAATTTGAAGATTATGGTGATCTTGTACAATCTAAATAAGACGTTGTGGCGACCCATTTCCTGACACATCCGAACCGGCTCACAATTAGCCAGCGTTCAGGCTAAGGGAGATAGCCTACGGGGTTTGTGAGTACGTGTCTTTTGCAGCATCCATGCCCATGGGGGGGCGGGTTGAGGGAGGCTTAAAAGCAAGGCTGTTTAGTTCGAATAAAGCTATCTTTGACTGCAGTTTACTGACTGCGTGTAGCACACCGCTACAACGTGTTTTTATCGCTGGCTGTCCAGAGGGGAGGTGCTGAAACGCTTTGTCGCGTGTCTGGAAGAAGTGAAAACTTTCCTGGGCAGCAAAGGGCCCACCTTTCCTGAGCTGGAACAGCCAGAGTGGCTGGAAAAGCTACACTTCATGGTAGACATGACAGCGCACCTGAACACAGCTCTTCAGGGGTAAGGACGTACAGCCCTGCACATGTTGGAGGATGTTTTGGCATTCGAGCGCAAGTTGACAGTGCTTGCCAGATATTTACAGAAAGGCACATTGTCTCACTTCCCCAATTTGAGAGAGTTCAAACAAGGTCACGACATGATAAATTCGGAGTATTTACATTCTGCAATCATCGCAATGCAAACATCGTTTGAGAAACGCTTCTGTGAGTTCAGAGAGGAAAAAAACACATTATCCTTCCCGGTCACTCCCCTAAGCATCGATCCATCCCTACTGAATACGACTGCATTGTCAGGTGTGAGTCAACCTGACTAAGTATGATAAATATTTTAATTGCCTATTATTTTACGTATATTCATATGTTTTCATTGTTCAGTGAAATAGTCCTTTTATTTTTCAGGTTGACAGCTGGCTGATGTTATTTTTGGTTTGCTGCTGGCGGCAAATTTAAGTTTGGCATTTTTCATAAATACAAGAAGGACTCAAATAGACATCGAGTATTTTACTTAAAAGTAACCTCCAGCCCAACGTCTTTTTTTCGGAGTTCAAAATGTTTTTGTTGCATGCAGAAATGTAATTTCGTTTTCTCTGCAGGAGTTCATCAATTTCATAAATGCAACACATTATAGTTTGTTTATACATAGCATAAAGGCAAAACAAAACGTTGTATGCAGTGTTATTTCATTTTAAATGTCAAACGGGTTTTGCGGCTCCCAGTGTTTTCTTTTCTGTGGGAAACGGGTCCAAGTGGCTCTTTCAGTGGTAAAGGTTGCTGACCCCTTCCTTAGACAATGATCCTTGCTATCCAAAACCCCATTTTTTGCATATTCCACAAAATTCCTAATTATAACTACTACATGCACACTCAATTCATTAATAAATGTCACAAACATAAAAGGTCCCTGCGGTATATGATTGGTCACAAATTCAACTTCATGTTCATTGTTATTCAATCATAAACATGAATACTGTTGAACTTCTAATAAAAAAAAGACCACTCATTTTTTAAAAATCCTTTCACCACTACCCTCTGCCTCCTATCACTATGCCAATTTTGGATCCAATTAACCATGAAAAGCTCTTTTCGGGCTTCCAGCTGGGTACTAATATCAATTTTAACTGACATATTAATTACAAACTCTTGCTATGTTCATCAGGGATGTTGGCTGGGCACGTCTATTCCAGTGGTATTTATATCCCTGACGTCTGCCCCTCCTGACTGGTTAGTTCTCATCCATTCAGGTTTCCACTTTCCCACCTTGTTTACAATCGAATTCCAGTTCTTACTTAGAGTGAGACTTCTGTCTTTGCTAAAATTATTTTCCTCTAGTTTTATTTCAATGGCTTCCTTCACCAGGTAGCCCCAAAAACTATTGGTATGGATCAGCAGCTTTGAACCGTCCAATGCAATGTCCTGCTACCACCAACTCCTGCAGCAAACTCAAATGGATACACATTCTGTGCTCCCTGACGCAGGTTTTCACCATGCGTCCCATTTGGCCAATAAATGTTGCAGAACCATGATTGGATCAGGAAGGATGGACAACAGAGGTATAAATACCACTGGACTAGACATGTCTAGCCATCATCCCTGATGAAGATGACAGAGTTTGTTATTGAAAAGTTGGTTAAAATTGATACCTGTACCCAGCTGAAAGTCGCAAAGAGTTTATTCATCAGATATGCCAGGAAAACACTAGATCCTTTTTCCAATTAGCCAGTTCCCGTTGGACAAATAGGGTGGCAGTGACTTGTTCAAAGTAGTATAAAGGTAATACTACAGAATGTTGTGGACATAGCTCAGCTCATCATGGAATGCAGCCTCCCCTCTATGCACTCTGTCTTTATTTCCTACTGCATCAGTAAAGCAGCCAATATAATCAAAGACCCCATCCATCCTAGTCGTTCTCTCTTCTCCATTTTTCCATCAGGCAGAAAACAGAAAAGCCTAAAAATACATACTACTCGGCTTAAGGACAACTTCTACCCTGCAGTTCTACCTCAAAGTGCTGTGTAATGATTTTAAGATGAACACAATTTTAGATGAGCTTTATTTGTCACATGTAAATTCATTGTTTGCATCAAATCAAATCAGCTGGGATTGTGCTGAGCAGGCTGCAAATGTCTGTATGCTTCTGGTACCAACTTAACATGCGCACAACTCACTTATCCTAACTGCACATTTGGAATGTAGGAGGAAACTGGAGCACCTGAAGAAAACCCAAGCAGTCACAGGAAGAATGTACGCATTCCTGACTTTTCGGGAATAAAACCCCAATTTTATAGCTGGTGCTTTAATGCATTTTGCAAACTGCTCCACTACCATGCCAGCCCATATCCTATCTACAGGAACATTTAAGCTTTTCACTGTATCTCAGTATTTGTGACAATTATAAACCAATTCCAATTCCAAAAAAGAAAAGCAGGAAATACTAAGCTGGTCAAACAGTAGCCGCTGAGAGAGAAACAGATTTTACACTTGAAACCAAGAAGACACAAAAGCACACTGATGTTGTTTGGAGTTAGGGTAGGAATCAGGGTAAAAAACAAAATTTTAAAAGTTAATGATAGCATTGCCCTTTGACAATAAAGAGGAAACGATGAGAGGAAATCATCTGAGGTGAAATTAAGTCAAAGGTACTTGGGCAGGTTCAAAGTTCAAAGTAAATTTATTATCAAGTTACATGTATATCACCATATACAATCCTGAGATTCATTTTCTTGCAGGCATACTTAATAAATCCATAATAGAATCAATAAAAGACTGCACTAACTTGGGCGTTCAACCAGTGTGCAAAAGACAAAAAACCATGCAAATACAAGAAGAAAACAAACAATAAACAAGAACATGAGATGAAGAGCCCTTGAAAGTGAGTCCATAGGTTGTGGGAACATTTCAATGATGGGGCAAGTTGAGTGAAGTCATCCCCTTTAAGAGCCTAATGATTGAGGGGTAATAACTGTTCCTGGAACTGGTAGTGTAAGACCTAAGGCTTCTGTGTCTTCTTCCTGATGGCACCAGCAAGAAATGAGCATGACCTAGGTGATGGGGATCCCCGATGATAGATGCTGCTTTCCTGCAATAATGCTTTGTGTAGATATGTTCAATGGTGGGTAAGGCTTTACCCGTGATGGACTTGGCCACATCCACTATTTTTTGATCTGAGTTTCTGCTGAAGGGCATTGGTGGTTCCATATCAGGCTGTGATACAATCAATCAATATAGTTTCCATTACATATCTGAACAAGTTTGTTAAAAAGTCTTAGTTGGCAGTGACCAAATTACCGGTTTCTATGCTGTATGACTCTGTGAAACACTCAGCATGTCAGGCAGCAACTGTGGAAAGAGAAGCAGAATTAATATTTCAGGTTGAAGTGAAAATGAAGTTTGACCCGAAACATTAACTCTGCTTTTCTGTCCACAGATGTTACCCAACCTCCAGGCATTCAGACTTTCAATATCTGCAGATTTGATTTTCCCCATTCTGTGGTTTCACTGCACTATTTACAAGAGGCATTGAAATAAGTCAAGTCTTCTTGGTAGCATTTCCACTAGATGGTAATGCCATCACCTGCAACTTCCTCTCTAGGTCACAACATGACATAGCACATTGAAGTATAACTGTGAGGTTAAATAAAATAACATTTATATGGCAAACTTATGAAAAAACATAATCCTAACCCAAACCCCACTTAAAAAAGCAAAATGTTCAAATTGTTGACTGTACACAATGAAATATGTGTTCAGAATAATAGAGTGATAGTGTTGGACAGAATGATAGAGCTTGGTCCAAAACAAACTTGCAGCTGAAGATGTTTGACCAATTTCTGAAGTTTCTGAAGGATTTTAAAAGAAATCTTGGTGCAATTGTTTATTGTAAGTGCAACTAGTTTTAGGCACAGTATTAACAACGTTTCCAATTAATGAGAACAGAAACTAGCAAGTTGTCAGCATTTGGGATTTTGTTCCCTTCTAATACTTCACAATCAGCTGACTGCACGTAAATTTTTGTCTTGTACCATCAGAACAGCTGATGACATTTCAACAGATCTGGCTGGAACTGGTTTTAACTGTGGGTGTATCTATTTGTTGCCTATAGAGTCTATGAAACTAAATTATTAAGGGATATTCTCCTGTTCAAATTATGGGCAACCTAAGCTTGATTGGTAACAAATTATTTCAATTATGAATGGAATAAAAAGATACCAGTTATTGAATAAAAGTGTAACAATTGCATTGGATTGAGTGGAATTTGTTTGCTAAAATGTTAGAAGTCTTATGGGTAAGGAGGATGAACTTACAACCTGGATCAGTACCAGGAATTATGATGTTTGCCATTAGAGAGACCATGGTGTATGAGGGGCAGGACTGTTCTTGGGTTTTGTTGCTATATTTGTGATAGGGATGGGGTACTAAGATGAGAGAGGGAAAATTACAACAAGAGCTAAGGGATGTTGACTGGGAGCAGCAACAGTCAGACAAATTCACGCCTGACATGTGAGAATTGTTTAAAGACCAGCTAATTGAGTTCAGGATTGCCACTTTATTGCTTACTTGAACAGATTTTTAAATTAAAATTTAATGGCAACAATTTAAATAAATATTTTAAAAGGAGTATCATATGCATTTTTAATTTACCACGTTTAAGGATGATCAAGTTACAAACAGAACTTTTAATATAATGCAAATATTGAACTCTTTGATCACTCATAACCTCCAACAGCATAATCAGGATCTTATACTTCAGTCATTGATCAAAATGTATTTGGCACATTGGTTGCTTATCTAATATAATTCAGTATTTTTGCACGACACTAGGTCTTCTTCAATGCAGCTCAGGATAAATTCAAAAGGTATCAGTGGACAGACGAGTTGGTGTGAGAAGGTTGAAATTCTTGAAGGAAAAAGATTATAGGTGGAGGAGAGGACTGGATTAAACACAATCACAAGAAAACACTCGACTCCTTCCCCCTTCCTTTCCAGTCCTGCTGAAGGGTCTCATTCTGAATCGTTAACTCTTTTCCAAAGACGCTGCCTGGCCTGCAGAGTTCCTCCAACATTTTGTGTGTGTTGTGTTGGACTGGATTAAAATATTTATTTTAAAATGGTCTGTCAAATTTTGCCAATGTGAATACATGGAATAAAAGGCAAAGGTTTACAAGCAGGAACAGACAAGGATAAGAGATGAGGCAGTAAAGAAAAAAATTAGGAAGAGAAAGTGAGTAATGTTAGAGTCATAGAGAAGCACAGCACAGAAACAGGCCCTTTGGCCCATCTAGTCCATGGCAAACCATTTAAACTGCCTACACCCATCAAGCTGCATCAGGACCATAGCCCTCTTTATTGCTACTATTCTTGTACCTATCCAAACTTCTCTTAAATGCTGAAATTGACTTGCATGCACCACTTGTGCTGACAGGTCATTCCACACTCTCACTCTGAGTGAAGAAGTTTCCCCTCATGTTCCCTTAAACTTCCCAACTTTCATCCGTAACCCATGATCTCTGGTTGCAGTCCCACCAGAAGAAAAAGTGGAAAAAGCCTGCTTGCATTTATCTTATTTATACTCCTCATAACTTTGTATACCTCTATCAAATTTCCTCTCAATTTTCTATGTTCTGAAGAACATAGTCCTAATCAATATTTCCTTATAACTCAGGGCCTCCAGGTGTGGCAACATCCTTGTAAACTTTCTCTGCACTCTTTCAACCTTGTTTACATCATTCCTGTAAGTAGGTGACCAAAACTGCACACAATACTCCAAATTAGGCCTCACCAACATCTTCCACAACTTCAACATCCCATCTTCTGTACTCAATACATTGATTTATGAAGGCCAATGTGCCAAAAATTTTCTTAACAACCCTATCTACCTGCAATACCACTTTCAATGAATTATGGACCTGTATTCCCAGATCCCTTTGTTCAACCACACTCCTTAGTGCCTCCTTACTGTGTAAGACCTACCCTGGTTAGTCCAACCAAAGTGCAAAACCTCACACTTGTCTGCATTGAATTTCATCTGTCATTTTACATCCATTTTCCCAACTCACACAGATCCCTCTGCAAGCCAAGGTAGCCTTCCTCACTGTCTACTACGCCCCCAATTTTAGTGTCACCCACAAATTTGCTTATCAGTTAACCACATTTTCATCCAGATTACTGATACGGATGACAAAAAACAAAGGACCCAGCACCAATCCCTGTGGCACCTTATTAGCCACAGGCCTCCAGTCAGAGAGGCTACTCTCTGCTACCACTCTCCAGCTTCTCCCACAAAGCCAATGTCTAATCCAATTTACTACTTCATCCTATATGCCAAGTGACTGAGCCTTCTTGACCAGCCTCCCATGTGGAACCTTGTCAAATTCCTTACTTAATTCCGTGTAGACAGCATCCATTCCTTGTCCTTGGCCACTTCCCTGCTAACTTCCTTGTAAAACTCTATAATACTGGTTAGACATGACCTACCACTCACAAAGCCATGCCAACTATCCTTAATCAGTCTATGTATCCAAACAGTTATATTTGGAAAGTTAAAATCACCTACTATAACAACCTTATATTTCTTGAAACAGTCTGTGATCTCTTGACAAATTTGTTCCTCTAAATCCCTAGGAGTTTTGGGTGGTCTGCAATGTAGGTCCACTAACATGATCATACCTTTCTTATTTCCTATTTCCACCTATAATGCCTCCCTAGCCGAATTCTCCAGTCTGTCCTGATGGAGCACTGCCGTGACATTTTCCCTGACTAGTAATACCACTCCTCCTCCTTTATTCCCTCCTGTTCTGTTATGTCTAGAACGGAACTTCAGAACATTGAGCTACCAGTCCTGCCCCTCCTGTAACCAAGTCTCACTACCGGCTACAACGTCATAATTCCAGGTGTTGATCCATGCCCTGAGATCATCCCACCTTTTCTACGATACTTCTTGCATTAAAATATCGGCAGCTCAGGACACTAGTTGCACCATGCTCAACATTTTGATTCCTGACTTTGCCTGAGGTCTTACCAACATCTGCCTCCACAACCTCTCCACTAACTGTTCTGGCATTCTCCTGCAACTCTAGTTTAAACCCCACCGTGCAGCATTAACAAATCTTCCCACTAGGATATTAGTCCCCCCTCCAGTTCAGGTGCAAACCGTCCCTTCTGTACAGGTTCCACCTTCCCTGGAAGACAGTCTAATGATACAAAAGTCTTATGTCTTCCTCCTACACCAACTCCTTACAGAATTGTTAAAATGTATAATCTTTCTATTTTTGTCCTCTCTAGCATGTGACACGGGTAGCAATCGAGTTCACAACCCTGGAGGTCTTGTGCTTTATCTTAGCACCTAACTCCCTGAAATTCCTATGCAGAGCCTCGTCACTCATCCTACCCATGTCATTGGTATCTCATAAATCACAACCTCTGGCTGATAACCCTACCACTTAAGATCCTAAGGATTCAATCTGAAATGTCCCAGACCCTGGCACCCAGGAGGCAACATACTATTCGGGAATCTCATTCTCACCCACAGAACTTCCTTTCCATTCCCCTAACTAATGAATCCCCTATCACTACAGTGTGCCTCTTCGCCCCACTTTCCTTCTGAGTCATAGACTCAGTGTTGGAGACCTGACCACAGTGACTTTCCTCTGTTAGGTCAAGCCCCCCCCCCCCCACCCAACAGTATCCAAAGTGATCTACCTGTTGTTGAGGGGGATGGCCACAGGGTTTAGAACATTGAAAAGTGGGGAGTAGGGCTGGGACACAAGGGTCAACAAAAGAAACTCATTTAGCAGCTATCATCTGAAAAGGTGTAGAAAGAATCTATATTTTCATATATCGATTTGACTTGCAGCCCCTTCAACAATACAGGAAAATGCCGATTTACATTGCAAAGTACCATTTTACATTCTCACATGCCATTTCTGTCACTGCAAACTAAATTGTTATTAAAATTTTTAAAATATATTGATAATCTGGAATTTGCTGCCAGAAGAGGTGGTGGAATCAGATACAATTATTATGTTTAAGAGATACTTAAACATAATACTTCCACACAAGACAGAATATTATCCTAGTAGGCACAAATGGGATAAGCAGAAATGGGCAACATTGGTATGGGAGAAGTAGGCCAAAGAACCCAAAGGAAATGCACATAGCCTTTGTTGCTGCACAGCTGCAATGTTGTTTCATATAACGTTAATAAAATTTAGAAATTGTGCTAATACAATTTTCAAATCTATGTTAATATTATTGTGTAATGCCATGCAATTAACTGTTAATTGTTCTAAATAATAAACATACCACAACCTTTTCTTTGAAACATTTTACAGCAGGGTTTCTCAATCAGGGTTCCATGAGAGCTCACTAGGGGTTCCCGGAGAGATTGTCATTAAAAAGCAAGCAATTGTTTTTTGAACTTCACAGAACATTTGATGCTAGCACTCGCAGTAGCAGGCAGTGACCGAGGAGAGCCCTTAGTAATCTTGTCAGAGGTCTCTCAACTCAGTTTGGCAGTACACAGTAGGGCCATGTTCATTCCGTTTTTGACGTGAGGTAGGGAAGGCCATTGATAAGTGGTGAGCGCTGTATTGCATGCAGGAGAAGACAGTAGGCTGATACAGGTCAACCTTCTATAATCTAGCACCATTGGGATCTGAGGAGTGCCGGATTAGTGAAGATGCCAAATTATAGAAGGATCACATTAAGCAATTGCTAACTGCCTCATCATACCTTTAAAATATCATGTAAATCAATACAGGTTAGATAATACTGAAACAGAAATATTAAATCAGTAGCAAGTGAAATTTTAATAAAGTAATATACTGCACAGGCACAGATAAAAAGGGTACAGGTAAATGTACAGGAATTAACTTATACAGAACTGTTGAGCACTTTCTCTTCTAAAGTGAGACGTTTAATATACCTTCAGGCAAAGTTACATGTCTGCAAGTGTGGGGTTATCAAGATCATCAACATCTTCATCTTGAAAAATAAGTGAAGCATCAGGAACTGGTGCTGAAACTGGCACAACAGTTTCTTCAAAAACTTGATGTTGGTGGCAGCACATCTGGGTGAGCAGAAGCAGTAGTCGGAGAAAGGAGGTCTTCTATACGCCACATTTCACACGACCACCAGGCGACCAGGGATACGGTGCTGGGCTCTTCCCTCTTCTCTCACAGTTACTGAGGGAATCCTCATTAGTTTCTTTTCCTCTGCTTAGTAATACACTTAAATTCAGCAGGTTGCCATGTCTGATCTGAAATCATAGGCAGAAGAGAACAGTGCTGGCCAGGTGATGCCGGAGGGCAGAGTGCAACTGCCGGCAGGCAGGTGAGAAGGCAAACTGAACCAATGTGTGCCAGCTCCCCTGCTGCTGGTGGGTGAGATGGGCGGCCGTTCTTCACGCAAATGATATTGATGCAGGAGAAAAAGCAGGAATCACCTGTCTGTGCTTACAAGTGCGCGCCAGCACGTGAACAGATCTAGTGCAACCAAAACAATGTGCAGCAGATTGGTATGGTGGCCCGGGAAATATGAAATCAGTGCCAGATTATCGAAGGAATCGGATTACAGGTAGTCGGATTAGTGAAGGTTGACTGTAATTGGTGAGTGCTGTATTGCATGGAGGGTAAGACTGTAGGCTGAAAACTGGTGAGTGCTGTATTGCATGGAAGGGAGGATGGTAGGCTGATGAGGACACTGAAGTCCATTTTCTGAGCATCGAATTGACTTGCCCAGCTTGTCCTGTGATATCAGCCTCCCCCTCCCATATTACACCCCTCCTGCAACTTCCCCTATGCGCTGCTGACTGACTTAAAGGAGTGAACAAGCTCTACTAGCGCAGTAGAAAATTGGAGGGAAATTTCCATTCTAAAGACATTCCAGTGAGGCAACTTATGAAGAGGAGGAATGAGATGGAAGAGGAGGATTCAAGGCCTAGGGCTACGGACAATTCTGATAAGGTTAATGATGAAGAATTACAATTTTCTGAGTAATTTACTGCACCACTGCAACAACATACACATGTCTGAGAGGATGGTGCAGGAGGGAGGGCTTCAGGTTTTTAGATAATTGGGCTTCGTTCCAGGGAAGGTGGGATCTGTTCCGAAGGGATGGTTTACACTTGAACTGGAGCGGTGCTAATATTCTTGCAGGAAAGTTTGCTAGTGCAGCTCGGTGGGGGGGGTTTAAACTAAATTTCCAGGGGGCGGGGATCCAGAATGTGAGAGAGGATAGCGAGATGAAGAATAAAGGACAGGTGGGGACTACACGGTTCCAGAATATTAAGTGTGTAGTAGAGAAAGGTGAGGCGGAACAAGTGATAAGGAGGACACGTGTACAGAGAGATGGTCTGACGGAACATGGAGTTAAATGTGCAGAAAGAATAAGTAAATTTAGGAAGGACAACAAAATTCAAGGGGCACATAGCCCAATGGGAGTTCGGGGAGCTGGGTTAAGCACAATTGGCAGCGATTTAAAGAGAGAGAGGAGAAATGGGCTAAAAATTCTATATCTGAATGCACAAAGTGTCAGAAATAAGGCGGATGAGCTTGAAGCTCAGGTGCAAATGGGTAACTATGATGTTGTTGGGATAACAGAGACATGGCTGCAGGGAGATCAGACCTGGGAAATGAATGTACAAGGGTATACGCGCTATCGTAGGGACAGAAATGTGGGCAGAGGGGGTGGGGTGGCCCTGTTGGTGAGGAGTGAGATTCAGTCCTTTGCAAGGGGGAACATAGGATCAGGAGAAGCAGAGTCTATGTGGATAGAACTGAGGAACAGTAAGGGCAAAAAGACCCTAATGGATGTTGTCTACAGGCCCCCAAACAGTAGCATGGATATTGGGTGCAAGTTGAATCGGGAGTTAACATTGGCATGTGGCAAAGGTAATGTCGCAGTAGTTATGGGGGATTTCAACATGCAGGTGAACTGGAAGAATCAGGTTGGTGCTGGACCCCAGGATAGGGAGTTTGTAGAGTGCCTACGGGATGCATTCTTGTAACAGCTTGTACGAGAGCTGACCAAGGACAAGGCTATTCTGGATTTAGTGTTGTGCAATAAAGGATTTGATAAGCGATCTTGAAGTAAAGGAGCTATTAGGAGGTAGTGACCATAAAATGATAAGTTTTTATCTGCAATTTGAGAAGGATAAGGGCAGATCGGAGGTGTCAGTGTTGCAGTTGAACAAAGGAGACTATGGAGCAATGAGGGAGGAGCTGGCCAAAGTTAAATGGACGGATATCCTAGCAGAAAAGACAGTGGAACAGCAACGGCAGGTATTCTTGGGAATAATGCACAAGGTGCAAAATCAGTTCATCCCCCCCGAGAAGGAAGGATTCAAAGGGAGGAAAGGGGCCACAGTGGTTGACAAAGGAAGTCAGAGATTGCATAGCATTAAAAAAAAAGTATGACAGAGCTAAGGTGAGTGGGAAGACAGATGATTGGGAAATTTTTAAGGAACAACAGAACTTAACTAAAAAGGCAATACGGGAAGAAAAAATGAGGTATGAACGCAAGCTAGCCAGGAATATAAAGGAGGATAGCAAAAGCTTTTTTAGGTATGTGAAGAGAAAGACGATAGTTAAGAACAATGTTGGGCCCTTGAAGAACGAATTGGGTGAAATTGTTATGGGAAACAGAGAAATGGCAGAAGAATTTAATAAGTACTTTAGATCTGTCTTCACTCGGGAAGACACAAGCAACCTCCCAGATGTATGGATGGGCCAAGGACATAGGGTAACAGAAGAAATGAAACAGGTTGACATTAGGAAGGAAACGGTGACGAGTAGACTGATGGGACTGAAGGCTAACAAATCCCCAGGTCCAGATGGTCTGCATCCTAGGGTACTAAAGGAGGTGGCTCTGGAAATTGAGGATGCATTGGTAATCATTTTCCAATGTTCCTTAGATTCAGGATCAGTTCCTGAGGATTGGAGAATGGCTAATGTTATCCCACTTTTTAAGAAAGGAGGGAGGGAGAAAACAGAGAACTATCATCCTGTTAGCCTAACATCAGTAGTGGGGAAGATGCTAGAGTCCATTATTAAAGATGAAATAGTGGCATATCTAGATAGCAGTAATAGGATTGGGCCGAGCCAGCATGGATTTACCAAGGGCAAATCATGCTTGAAAAACTCCAATAGATTAGTCGAGGATGTAACCAGGAAGTTAGACAAGGGAGATCCAGTGGATGTAGTGTACCTCGATTTTCAGAAGGCATTTGATAAGGTCCCACATAGGAGATTGGTGGGTAAAATCAGAGCTCATGGCATTGGGGGGAAGACATTGACATGGGTAGAAAACTGGTTGGCAGATAGAAAGCATAGGGTAGCGGTGAATGGGTGTTTCTTGGAATGGCAGGTGGTGACTAGCGGGGTGCCACAGGGCTCGGTATTGGGACCACAGCTGTTTATGATTTACATCAACGATTTAGATGAAGGCATTGAGAATAACATCAGTAAGTTTGCAGATGATACTAAGCTGGGTGAGTGTGACATGTGATGAGGATGTTAGGAGAATTCAGGGTAACTTGGATAGGCTGGGTGAGTGGGCAGATACTTGGCAGATGACGTTTAATATGAATAAGTGTGAGGTTATCCACTTTGGGAGTAAGAACAGGAAGGCAGATTATTATCTGAATGGTGTAAAGTTAGGTAAGGGAGAAATACAAAGAGATATAGGAGTCCTTGTTCATCAGTCACTGAAGGTGAATGAGCAAGTGCAGCAAGCAGTGAAGAAGGCTAATGGAATGTTGGCCTTTATTACAAAGGGAATTGAGTACAAGAGCAAGGAAATCCTTTTGTGTTTGTACAGGGCCCTGGTGAGACCACACCTGGAGTATTGTGTACAGTTTTGGTCTCCAGGGTTAAGGAAGGACATCCTGGCTGTAGAGGAAGTGTAGCGTAGATTCACAAGGTTAATTCCTGGGATGTCCAGACTGTCTTACGCAGTGAGGTTAGAGAGACTGGGCTTGTACATGCTGGAATTAAGGAGATTGAGAGGGGATCTGATTGCAACATATAAGATTATTAAGGGATTGGACAAGATAGAGGCAGGAAATATGTTCCAGATGCTGGGAGAGTTAATTACCAGAGGGCATGGTTTGAGAATAAGGGGTAGGTCATTTAGGACAGAGTTAAGGAAAAACTTCTTCTCCCAGAGAGTTGTGGGGGTGTGGAATGCACTGCCTCGGAAGGCATAGGAGGCCAATTCTCTGGATGCTTTCAAGATGGAGCTAGATAGGTATCTTATGGATAGGGGAATCAAGGGATATGGGGACAAGACAGGAATCGGGTATTGATAGTAGATGATCAGCCATGATCTCAGAATGGCGGTGCAGGGTCGAAGGGCCGAATGATCTACTTCTGCATCTATTGTCTATTGTCTGTCTAAAATAGTCAGTCTCTTTCTCAACAAAACTATAAGAGCTTATTTACACAACAATTACACAAAGGACAAAATACAATATACAAGACAGTGAATAAATTCAAATTCAAAAACGATTACCACTGTCTATAAAACAGTCAATTCCCTGGGGGCTCACTGTTCTCAGAAACTCGCCACTGTACTGATTGTGACAGCACGCTCCCTCTCCAAGGAAAGCTGGGCATGAATGCATCCTAACAAGAGGGGCAGGCAGTCAGCCCTGGCAAAGCCCTCGACTTTCGGCCACCTAGACCCATAAATGGCCATCTTGGACAGGCCTAGAAGCAAGCTCATTAGTAAATCCTCCTCCCAACCTTTCCCCTTTCATACTGAGTGCCTGTAATATAAGGAGTGCAGGGGCTGAAGTGCAACTGTAACTTGAGCAACAGCCCCTGCAGATACTCAAACAGGGATTGCAACCTCTCAGATTCCATATAAGCACTGTACAGTGACTCCTCCCGGCCACAGAATGGACAGGTGGATGGGGTGTCAGTAAACCTGCTTGTAGACCTGTTGCATGGTACTGCCCTATGCAACATCTTCCATCCCAGGTCCACAATGGTTGGCTAAAAGCTCATTATCCACTCAAAAGGGCATTGACAATTATTTTTGGATTATTATATCTACAACTTACTGATCATGCTAACAAACAGTGAGCTCTAGATTTAATAATTTTTATACAGGGGTTCCCTGAGACCTGAAATTTATTTCAGGACAATAAGGTTGAGAAAGGTTATTTTAGAGCTTCAAAGTATTTACATTGTCAGTGTTTCAGTTACAACACTGTTACAAATTGTAACAATAAACACCAATCATCTTCCTAGCTGTTTGCTTCATTCCTTCCCCTCCAAGTTTCACTCCCAATCAGTTCCCCTCCACCACCACTCTCCTCTGCCTAGCAGAACTTGTCCTCACTCTAAATAGTTTCTCCTTTTGGCCCCCCCCCCCTTCCTTCAAACAAAAGGGATAGCCATGGGCACTCAAATGGGTTCCAGCTATGCCTACCTGTTTATTGGCTATGTTGAACAGTCTATGTTCCAAGCCTACACTGGTGACCATCTTCCACTTTTCCTACGCTACATCTATGACTGCATTGGTACTGCTTCCTGCACCCATGCTGAACTCGTTGATTTCATCCACTTTGCCTCCAACTTCCAACCTGCCCTCAAATTCACCTGGTCCATTTCCGACACTTCCCTTCCCTTTCTCAATCTCACTGTCTCTATCTCCAGAGACAGCTTATCCACTGATGTCCATTATAAACCAATGAACTCTCTCAGCTATGTGGACTATACCTTGTCCCACCCTGCTACTTGTAAAAACACCATCCCCTTCTCACAGTTTCTGGCTCTGTCACATCTGTTCTCAGGATGCAGCTTTTCATTCTAGAACAAAGGAGACGTCTTCCTTTTTCAAAGTAAGGGGCTTCCCTTTTTCCACCATCAACACTGCCCTCGACCGTATCTCTTTCATTTCACGCATATCTATTCTTACTCCATCCTCCTGCCACACTACCAGGGATAGGGTTCCTCTTGTCCTCAGTTACCATCCCACCAGCCTCCATGTCCAACACATAATTCTCTGAAACTTCTGCCAGCTCCAACTGGATCCCACCGCCAAACACATCTTTCCCTCCCCCCACTTTCTGCTTTCCGTTGGGATCGCTCCCTACACGACTCCCTTATCCATTTGTTCCTCCCCACTGACCTCCTTCCTGACATGTCACCTGCCCCTACACCTCCTCCCTCACTACCATTCAGGGCCCCGAACAGTCCTTTCAGGTGAAGTAATACTTCACCTGTGAGTTTGTTAGGGGTCATACACTGTGCTCGGTGCTCCCGGTGTGGCATCTTGTATATTGGTGAGACCCGACGTAGACTGGGAGACCGCTCTGCCAACCATCTACACTCCATCCGCCAGAACAAGGGGGATCTCCTGGTGGGCACCCATTTCAATTCCACTTCCCATTCCAATATGTCTATCCATGGCCTCCTCCACTGTCGGAATAAGGCCACACAGGTTGGAGGAGTAATTCCATTTGAGTAGCCTCCAACCTGATGGCATGAACATAGATTTCTCAAATTTCTAGTAATACCTCCATCCTGTTCCCCCCCCCCCCCACCTTCACCAATTCCCATGAACCCTTTCTCATGTTATCCCACTGCCCGCCCATTCCCTTACTCTGGTGCTCCTCTCTCCCCCTTCTTTCTTCCATGACCTTCTGTCTCTTTAACCAATCAACTTCCTAGCTCTTTGCTTCATCCCTCTCCCTCCAAGTTTCACCTATCGCCTGGCATTTCTCTCTACCCTCCCCCCCCCACCTTTCAAATCTATTTCTCAGCTTTTTTACTCCAGTCTTGCTGAGGTCCTCCAGCATTTTGTATGTGTTGCTCGGATTTCCAGCAACTGCAGATTTTCTCGTTTGACATTTGTAATAAAGACAGACGAGAAGAAGTTTAAGATTTTCTTTGTTGCACTGAATTTAATTATACCCTTCAATTAATAAATAAAATCAAAAGTACGTGATCTTTCAGTTTTCATTCTAAATATTCATAGAATGCATGTTACAAATAAAAACATTTAAAGTGCTACACAGTTTTCGCTCCTTGTAAAAATTTCCTGCTCCGAGCAATGGTTGGTCTGTGCAACTGTACAAAAAAATAGTTGGAATGCTGACCACAACCAACTCTTTCCTGGCTTTGCTGCCATCTAAAAATTTTAACATGTTCTATTTTTTAATCTCAGTTGTTTTGCTGTTTTACTGTTGCATGCTTCCAATGAACTCACAGTTGCACCTGCAAATGGCTGAGAGGAGCCCACATAAATGCTATTATCTGATTTTACCGTAAAACAGACACCCTTACAGTTCAGGTTTGTTTACACCAACTGTAGCACTGATAATGACTCAGATCAGCTAATAAATCAGAAATAAATGATCACATCTTCCCTGTCTCAGAAATGTCCCTAGCATTGTAAGTTGAATTTAGTTTGCCAGGTACATATCATAAGACTAAGTGTTTACAACATATTTGAAACTACATGTTCTGCTTGTTCAAGTGATCTCATAATGAGGTGATTGCAACAGGCAGCCTTCAGGGCAGCCAGAATGAAGTAAACAGGATTGATGGAACACTGTGTGTCAGAACATTGTAATATAAAACCAGTTATGTAAGGATAGTTGATAATCTTTCTCTGTAACAGAAGGCGGCCCAAGAGGCATAAAATGATCGGCTATTTTTGAGCACTTCTTTAGTTTACTCTTGAAAACATGTTTTCTAATCCCTTATACTCTCATGTTTATTTCTGCAAGAGGAAATATCCAAATGGAAATTTAAAAATAAATACTTTGCTGGAGAACAACAGTTTAAATTTAGTAATATTTTCCCAAATCTTTGTAAGATTGATGGAATAAGAGAAACCTGTTTCTGCTTCTGAAAAATAATGTAAAGGGAAAGAACCTTTAGGTCATTCAAAGTTATGTACACAACTGATGTCTTGAGCATTTCAATACACACTGGATTCTGGTTCATTGGTCCTCTGGTTAATTGCGGCAGCTGCTTATTGGGAACAACACTTAAAGAACAAAAACTAATTGAGAAAATAGTCCCTTTATGTATTTAGTATGCCACGATGCTTAATTGGGACCGAAGACGGTTGTCGAACAGCTTCTAACTAGTATCAGTTGCATGAACTTGTGTGGCCATTAGTAGATTCTACACTGTGTTTAGAGTGAACAGTTTTTCCAATTGCGTCAGTTGCAGGTGTTTGTGTTAAAAAGAAACTGTGATTTATGACACTGATAGTTGGCGAGAAAATGGCAGTAAGACAATTCAAAACTGTTTCACTCACTGCAGTTTCAAACATTCCAGCTTGGAAATGCTAGAAACAACTGAGAGTGAAAATGAAACAATTTCACTACTTCAACAAGTTAGGATCTAAGAAGAATTTAAAGGTATCGAGAATCATAGAAACAAAGAAAACCTACAGCACAATACAGGCCCTTTGGCCCACAAAGCTGTGTCGAACATGCCCTTACCTTAGAAATTACCTAGAGTTGCCCATAGCCCTCTATTTTTCTAAGCTCTATGTACCAGTCTAGGAGTCTCTTAAAAGACTCTATCGTATCCGCTTGAATTATCTTGAATGTAACGATGAAAATGAAGATTTTGAGGATGTAATCGCCGAAAACATTGCATGAAGGCAGTCTTATTATCTGCACTAATTTTGTTTATTTACAGTCAATCAAAAGAAAATGGCAGCATGAAACCTGGGCAGGAAGGTATTAAAGTGGAAAAGCCATTACACTGGTACAGTCCACTCTTGCAACCTCTGGGTCCAGTGCTATGAGTAGAAACAGGGGTCTTCCTTGGTTGCTGTGGATAACCATGACTTTTTCTGTGCTTTATCAGTCCTTTGCACTCCACGAAGGGTTGTGGAATTTCCCATTCTGCCGGAACTGACTTCACATGCTAGGATAGGGACGTCACTATTTCACAAGGGTATAAGGCCTGCTGCTCTCATCACCTGATTTACCCTGCCTGTTGAAGTGGTGTACAGGGATGTGGCCGCTGTTGTGTACAAAAAGCTACTTGGAGCTACAGGTGAGAGCTGAGTGTCTGGTGGCAACAAAAGGTAATTGAGATGTCCCAGAATTGACATGACAAGCTTCTTCACCAGAGGTGCTACCCCTTGCTGCACACTACATACATGACGGCATACACTGGATGAATTGCTCCATTAATAACTATTTGGAACTAATACCCTGTTTTATAGTACTGTAATAGCATTAATAGAGTTCAAATTCTGTATTTCAGTTAAATACATAATTCGTTACTCAGTTAAATGGCAGCTTTCTTTAAGACCTTTTTAACTATTTCCATAAAACAGCTAATTGTGGCAGCTACTTGATTGAGCCAAAATGTCCAACTCCCGTGTGTCCCAATTAACCGGAATCCACTGTATTTGATCGTCACTATAAAGAAAACTATGAAAACTCCTGAGAGAGCCAATTAGATGAATAAAAATATAGAGAATTCCTCTCTGATCTCTTTAGATAATTAAAACTAGCCCAACAGACTACTTTTATTCTGTTTTGTCAACATGTTTGTCAAAATACATTTAACCTGCTTGAAAGAACCATACCATCATGCACAAAACAAAGATTACTGCAACACAATGGCAAAACAGTAAAGATTAAGATATATAGCAAAACTCCATTAATCTGACATACTAATGATTTTGATGGTGCCAAGGCTAGTTGATTCTCTGCACTATTGGATGCTATTTTTTATTAATATTCTAATTTTAATTCATTTTTGAAAACAATATTGCTCAGTAAGATAACACAGTTGTTAGTTAACCCAGATAAGTTTCAAACAAGTCTATCGGGATCCTGAGGACTTGTGGAAACTGTGTGGTGGTTTCTTTCAAACTTATAGTCTTTTAACATCTTTGGACTATTTTTACATTGCCCATGGTCTGTTTTTTTTAAATCAATTATGGTATTGTCTGCACTGTTGAAACTATATGTTAACTATAACTATATGTAACTATGTGGTTTTGTGTAGGACTTGTAGCTTTAGTTTTTGGTTTGTTGGGTGGTGGAGTTGGTCTCTTGACTTGGTGTGTCTGGGTAGTCTTGTTTTGTCTGGAGGATTTGGAGTTCCTTTCCAGGGGACGCGCTAAGATGGTAGCACGATATTAATATGCAGCAGCCTCTCCGGACTCTAGATTTGGGGATTACCAAATATTATGTGGATTTTCTGGTGTAGTCTGTTTTGTCATGTGCTTTTGTGATATCATTCTGGAGAACGTTGTTTCATTTTTTAAACTGTATTGCATTTGTGGTTTCTAAATGACAATAAACTGAAACTGAATTGAAAAAAACCCACCAAACATAGTAAGGAGGATAGGGCTTCAGATATCTCATTAGTATTTATCAAAAATATTGCAGACATTAGATATCTGAAATAAAAACTGTATGTTTACATGAGTATGTGACTAGAGTTTCCTAATCCAAACTAGCCAATGACATTTTCTTTTTTTTTCCTGTGACAGCCTGTTATGTTCTACTGTTGACTGAAATGCACAATCATCAGTTGTTTAATTAGGATTTTGAATAACAGTATATATGTTGCCTATTACTATTTGAAAACAGTTTCAACAAATGGATGTGCTTCTGATTATTAGTCAGGTATATGAGAGAATGATAATTCTTGGGGACGTTAAAATGAACTTGTTCTTATACAACCTAATTTATAAACCAGGGAAACCCTCCTTAATTACATATGAAGTTTTAAATACATAAAAAAACTTAAAATATTACAAAGCATTCTTTGAGCAGCACAACCAATGTAAAGGAAAAATTAAAACTTACTGGATTTGTTGTTGGTGTATGGAATGACCGTGGAACATTTAGCATTCTCATTGAAGCTTCTAAATGACTTGGTGGAAGAAAAAAGTTTGGAAATATAACTGGATCTGGTCTGCATAAAATTGTTAAAGATTATTAACATCAATGAACTTCATAAGCACAATTTCTTTACAGCAGCCACCTTCAGTTTGCTCATAGCTATATAACTAAATGAGATTGAACTGAATGTGCAACATGATCCTTTGCATCCATTTCCAACAATTCAAGTTACTCATGAATATCAGAAATTAGATATAAAGGCGGCAAACAAATATGTTAAAATAGTTTGTATCCAGGTAATCAATTACAATGAATCAGGGAAGAAAAAGATGTGACACCATGAAATTTTATCCAGTAAAACTTCCTTCACAACTAAAAAAAAGTACTCAAATGACTTGTACCATATAAAATAGCAACATTATCAAACAAACTCTGACTATGAGATATGATTTGTTCCATACAGTCATCAACACCTTTCTCTTTCCACTTTAAACCTATGCCTCTAGTTTTGAACTCCCCTACCCTGGGGAAATAGATTTTGGCTATTCACTTTATCTGTGCCTTTCATAATTTTATAAACCTCTTTAAAGTCACTCCTCAACCTCCTGTTCTTCAGGGAAAAGAAAATCTTAGCCTATTCATTTTTTTCCTTACAATCTAAGCTTTTCAGTCCCAGTAATATCCTTGTAAATATTGTTTTGCATCCCTTCCAGTTTAATGGCATCAATATAGTAGGGTAACTCGAACTGCACACAGTACCTCAACAGTGATCTTACTAACATCTTGTACAGGTGTAATGTCCCAACTTCTGTATTCAGTGTTCTGACCAACAAAGGAAAATCTGTCAGACTCCATCTTCTTTACCATCACCACTTTCGAGGAACTATGCACTTGCACCTGCTCTTGCCCCCCAGATCGCTCTGTTTACAACATTCTTTATCTTATTAAAAAAAATCACTTCACAAAAAAACTTAATCAACATTAATCTAATGTATTAAGCAATGGCCAACTTAATAAACAAACATTTCAGAAAATGCTTTGTTTAATAAATTAATTGCATTGAAGACCTAAGATAATCGTAGTCCAGAAAAAAAGGCTTTCCCTGGAATACATCAGGAATCAATGCATTTCTAAGTAAAAGTTGACCTTACATGCATTATCAAATATGCAAAGGATACAATTGGTCTGAAAATTTATCTCCTTCAGTGTCTGCTTCAGCAGTTCCCTTGTGTTTTCTGTGAACACCCTCTCCACCAGCTTCTAAAACCTGTGGTTCTTCATTGCTGTCGTTACAGGATACTTGGTTCTCTTTGTTTTCAAGTTCTTTCGTTTTATTACCACGGCAATAGTCTTCATGAATATTTTTTATTCTAAGATCTGTTTCGTCCTTATCCATTGGCAAAAATGTTCTGCTGGAGAAAGTGTCAAATCTTGTAAAGTCTTTCTTTTCTTGTGTCAGATCTGCTTCACCACTGTTTGAGAAAAATGTCTCGCGATCATCAGAGAACTGATTTTCTTGTAACTTTAGATCTAAGCCACATTCACTTTGGAGAATTAAATTCTCATTTAACATATCAAGTTCTGTTACTTCATTTACTGAAGACTTTTCTGTACGAGGGGACTCAGAAGCTGCGATACTGCTAGGTAACTTGTAATTTTCATTTTGCGGTACTTCAGTAAACATCTCATCATCCACACTAATGGAAACCACTTCTTGTTCATTAGCCACACTTCCATTTCCAATTGGTTCTGATGTTTCTCTTTTATCTTCATACTTATGCTTATTATCTTCTTCTAAATCTGACAAAATACTAGACCAAGGGCTAGTTCTGTCCGTCATAACAGTCACGTCATTTAAGATTTTTGGCTGTATCACATCTTCTTCATATTCTTCTTCACTAAATCCGTCACTTGCATAATGGTTTTGCTGGTGCTCAACTTCTACATTGTATTCGTTATTTTGGTCATTTATATTGCCTTTATCAAAAACTTCATTATGTTTATTCTGTCCCAAATCTAAATTTGCTGGTGCACAGAAATGAGGAAGGTGGATCTTCATGTTCTTTCTCTCTGGTGGTTGTGTATTAAGTAAATCTTGTTGTTTCCCATTTTCTGATTGCCGTGGCGTATCTTCTGCTATTTCCTCTTCATCTTCAATGTCCTGTGCAGAGGGTCTCTGATCAGCAATATCCGCTTTGTTTCTCTGCAAACCAGCTAGATTACAAAATATAAGCACAGATATGAAATGGAAATAATTAGGCATTTTCATGAATCATTTAGTATTTATCAAATAAATGAATATCAGTGGCGCCTAGAATTAGATTATACCTAGATCTAGTAAGCGAAAAAGCTAAAAAATTACCTTAACCATAGCAATATGAATACATACACTGGGCACCAAGAGAAGAGGCAGGATGATAGTGCTACAGATGCCTTACCCACAAGTAATATTACAGAGTTAGTTCCTCTATATGGCCAGTTACCTCTCAAACAGAAATGGCACGCAGACAGAACTTTAATTACTGTATTCAGTAAAGGAAACTACTTAAAGCAGTTTTGAATAAAGTAAGTACCAATATTTCAAATGTAATGTGGTAATTTAGATATGATGCAGCACACATTACATTGAGGATATGGGATCTTGCTCAGTAAGGAAATCTAAGACATTAACACAGGTCTGTAAAATGTTGGCCAAAATATGTAATACTTTTAATTCTTTAGGAGTGGAGGGGAAAGAAGTCAAACAAATAAGACTGGAGGACATCATATACTATGCTACCACCATGAATAAGGAACAGCTACAGACACCCCTTAATAGTTGGAGACCAATTCTCTTTGCAGATGTGTAATGCAGTAGGAATGCAAGAAAGGGGGAAAAGGAAAAAAAAAATTAAAGAATTGAAAGTGTATACATAGAAGCTCTTCTAGTTAAAATAATTAATTTTTGAAATAATTGTGTGTACAAATGATAGGTTTATATATTTAATTTTGAAAGTACATACTTGCTTCGTTGATATCATAAGAGATGGATGAAGCATCCAAAGTCTGAAAATTATCTTAATTTCTTTGCTTGTAACTTGAACATGTGCTAATAAATATATTGACCAAAGATATTCGAAAACTACAAATGATTTAACTGCATTCCTTATAGCCAATATATCATAATGGCCAGAATCTGCAGTTAGCAGTAGAGTTACAGCACTTCCCTAACCATGGAAGTTTCACAAATAGATCTTTGTGGACTGATACTTTTTACTTAATGTCTGCTACTGCCAGAGATTAGTGCTGAGGCTTATATACAGGTGTAATATCATGAATCAGATTAAAAATACTAACTTATTTTCACGAGTATCCTTAATTAACCTTTTAAGCATTATGAAGGGTGCCTGATAAACATAAAATAAATTCCTTGCATTTTGGAATACTGATGTCAGTAATCTTCATACCACAACCAAAACTTAGCTTTTCAGGGCCAAATATTTTGCTCAGCATCAATATAGAACGCCATTAGAAATATAGGAAATAAGCCCTAAGACACTCAAGGCTGCTTCAGCAATGGATGATCTAAACTTTGCTTAGGCTCCACTTTCCTACCTGCACCTTGTAAAGCTCAACTCCAAAAGGCTGAGAATGAAACCATCCTAGCAACGAACATTTTCAATAATTCATCCTTCACAGCTCTCTATGGTAGTGAAAATTAAGATTTATGCACTATAAACAAGAAATTCTTCCTCATCTCAGTCTTAAGCACGCATTCCCTTATTCTGTCGTAGGCCCCCTCCCCATCTTATTCTACATTTTAACGAAGGGAACCATCCTTCGTTAAGCCCTCAGAATTTTATATGAAAGGAATCAGAGACATTTGAACTGTTTTAAAGTGCTTTGCAGTGGTATCAGCTTGTGAAAGTTCACATCAATGAAAAATATACAAGATTGAATGTACTGAAGAAAAACAGTAGTGTTTTTGTAATTAATACCACAGAAATCAGGGTAAGCACACACAGCCACAGGCACTGCAATTTTTTTTATTAGTTTAATGATAAGTCAAAGTTAAATCATTAAAAGATGATATTGGATGAATCTGTATTAGATTGCTTCAGATTGGCTAAATGATTAATATAAGACCTTACTACCATAAGAAATAGGAACAGAATAAGGACATTTAGCTCACCGAGTCTGGTCCACCAGTTCCTCACGCCTGATCATTTTCCCTCTCAACCTCATTCCGCTGACTTCTCCCCATAAACTTTCACCTCCTGTCTAATCAAGAACCTATCAACTTCTGCCTTAATACAGCCAATGACTTGGCCTCAACAACTGCCTGTGGTAAAGAATACCACAGGTTCGCCACTCTGGTTGAAGAAAATTCCTCATCTCTGTTCTAAATGGATGCCCTCTAATCTGAGGCTGCACCCTTTGGTCATAGGCTCCCCCACTATAGGAAACATTTTCTCCACATCCAGTCTATCTAGGCCTTTCAACATTCCTTTCTTGGGGTCCAGCACCAACCTGATTTTCCCAATCTATTTACATATTGAAATCCCCCGTAACTATTGTAAAATTGCCCTTTTGCCATGTATTTTCTGTCTCCTGTTGTAATTTGTAGACCAAATTTAGCAGTCTCTACATAACTGATCCCCTAGTGGGCTCAACCACTAAAAAGCCATCTAAAAGCTGCTCTAAAAAGCCATCTCATAGACATTCTAGAAACTTCTCCCTCTTCAAATACAGCACCAACCTGATATTCCCAACTACTTGCATATTGAAATCCCCCATGACCATTGTAACATTCATTGCCTTTTTGACATTTTCTATCTGCTGTTGTAATTTGTAGATCATATCCTTACTACTGTTTGGGGGTCTGTATGTAACTCCCACCAGGGTCTTTTTACCCTTGCAGTTCTTAGCTCTACCCACAATGATTCAACGTCTTCCAACCCTATGTCACCTCCTTCTAATGATCTGATTTCATTTTGTACAAACAGAGCCACGCACCCTCCCTGCCTACTTGCCTGTCCTTTCAACGTTAAGCTCCCAGCTATAATCTTCTTTCAGCGATGAATCAATGATGCCCACAATGTCATACTGTGCTACAAGTTCATCAACTTTCTTCTGCATACTGCACGCATTCAAATATAACACCTTCAGTCCTACATACACCCTTTTCAACTCTGTCCGCCTTTTACATTGCAACTCATCCTGTTGACTGCAATCTTGCCCCATCATTAGCCTTATCATCAAATTAGTGTACAAATGGACAGATGACTTTTAAGCCATTACCCTAGAATAAGGATATGTAAGTCAACTTTGATTATACAATAAAGTCTAATTCCTCTTAACTGCAAGTACATTTCTATTTGTTAGAAAATAATATTTTGTTGCTCAAGATTTTTTTTTACTGGTGTTGGGTCTTCTAAAGACCTGTTGCTAATTGTGAAATCTCATTGACTAGATTTGTTAGCCTTATGTGAAGTAAGAGGCATAATGAAGATATATTATTCATAATTCTCATGTTTATTTTAGTGTTCAGAACATTTAGGTGCATAGAAAATTGCAGTAAATTTAGATTTAAATCAGAAACTTGAAACTGATTAAAATTTAAAATCTCTGAAATTAGTTTGCAAATAATGAAAAATCAAGAATAAACAAAAGAAATGTCCTTTTACTCACCACTAATGACATTGCGATATTTGTGGACCTGTTCATTTGAAATGTCCAAAAGATGCTGTTCATTATCAATGCTATTTGGTGATCCATGGTGAAAATTTGTATTAGCAACATTTGCCCTTTGTTGTGGGATGGTACTAGTCATGTGCGCAAATGGAGTTGAAGACAGCTTCTGACTGAAATATTTTTGTATGTCATCCAGCTCATTGAGATTCCTCCTACACATCAAAATAAAAATAATATGAACACACACTATTTCAAATGTACTGGAAAATGGCTTTAAATGATTATATTATCAGGCCATCACCTAATAATTTGCAAGTACTTATAATTGCTTTCCCTTGGTGTTTCAATTTAACAGATAATAAAACAATAGAGAGAAATAGGGACTGGCCAGAAATGTCAAGTTGGGGTTGCTAATCAGCCACTGTATTACTGAATTATTCACTGAAACCATTTGTTATGGTCACTTTTAATATAAGTGAGGAAAGAAAACAATTACAAAGGCTTACCATTTTTCCAAACAGTAATAGAGTTTAATACTGTTAATTGTCCTCTGAAATGCTGATCAATGTAATGGGGAACAAATAAATAATCATTTTCCTACTAAAATATACCAGAACCCAAGAGTTAGACCTACTATTACACACAATAAAACACTACATATTGTGCAAGCATTCTTGCAATCTGATGGTAATTAACCTAAAAACACAATTCCTGTGTTTGGAATTTCTAGATCACTTTGCCTGTTTTTAAATAAAGATTTCAAAGTTTAATTCTAGGCATAAAACGGTAATTAAAGGCCAAAATGTTTTATTTCAGTCTTGATTGACACTTTTTTTTACATATGCTAAGAAAATTAACAGGAAATTTCAGGTGGTTGAAGGATAAACTCCATTTAGATGCAAAATGGCATCAAATGATAATGATGCTTGGGATTCCAATATGGAAAAACCAATATATGAGTTACAACAAATTGCCTCCATCTGTCCATAAATGGAGATGGTTACATTTCCTGTATGAGTATTTTGATGCAAATCATCATCAAAATGAAAGTTTGTAAATATGCACCATCTGTGTTTATTTTAAGTTATAGGAACAGTAGGCCATTTGGCCCATCAAGTTTTGAATACAAGAAATTCTAACAGTGGTGCCTTCAGTCTAGAGCAATGGCTAAGCATATTTAATATACTGTATATTCAGAGGTACATACCTTGGTAATTTTATTTATTTTTATTTTATTTTATTTAGAGATACATTACAGTAACAGGCTCTTCTGGTCAACAAGCCCCTGCTACCTGATTTAACCTAAGTGACTAATACACACATATAAAATGCTTGAGGAACTCTGCAGGTCAAGCAGCATCTATGCACAGAAATAACCAGTCAATATTTCAGGCCGAGACTCTTTGTCAGTCCTGATGAAGGATCTTGGCCTGAAACATCGACTGTTTAGTCTTCTCCACATATGTTGCCTGACCTGCTGAGTTCCTCAAGCATTTTATGTGTGTTGCTCTGGATTTCCAACTCCAGCAGAATCTCTTGTGTTTATCATGTGACCAATTAACTTACTAGATAGCTCACCTTTGGAATGTGGGAAGAAACTGTAACACTTGGAAGAAATCCATGTGGTCATGGGGAAAACATACAAACCCCTTATACACAGAGACAGAATTGAATGTAGATTGCTAGCACTGTAGTAGTGTTATGCTAACGTTATTGTTGGGAACATCAAGAGTGAATCACCAGAAGAGAACTGGAATGAGATAGCTTCCTACATGGGACTGCACCTTTCTTGTGGTCATTGTGTTAATGTAAATGGTTAGTGGACCGAATTATATAGTTCTACCAAGAGAATGAATAAAGAGTAAAATTTAACTTAATACTTAATGTAATTTAAAGAAGGCTCATTCCCTGAACATGTTGAACAGATTCAATTTTAGTTTTAGAGTAACTAGTAAAAACATGACATCACTACACTTTAAATAAATACAAATGTAATATGTATATGATATATTATTTGTACATGCAATATATATTAATAAACTGTTACCTTAGAGCACTAAAAAGTACAGCCCGTGAAGTTTGTGGTAGAGGTTCCATGTTCCCAGCACTTTGCATGTTGTACTCCATCTGTTGCAAGGACTGGTGAAACCTACGGACATTTTCCATATGCTCCCCATGGCGTGAGCCTTGGACTTCCATGTTGAGTGACCTGTTCAAATGTAGGAAAGGGCATTTCAATCATAATTTGCACTGTAAAAAATATAAAGTATTTGTAATAACAAAGATAAAAAAGAGACAAAAAAGTAATACCTTTTCTTTCAAGCAAATTTATGAAACACAGGAAAAAAGGACAAAAACCAGATAAACTGTCTCATTCAGCATTTTTATTATAGAAACAATACAGCCTACATGCATCCTCAGTTCACCTTCAGTTATGCATAGAGTGGAAAAAAATAACAGTAATCCGATTTTAGATAATCTCTGAGTATTTCAGTAGGTACACACCTTACTGAGAGAAGGCAGGAGAATAAGACTGAGAAAAAATCATGACTGAACTGTAGAGGAAACTTGATGGGTTGAATGGGGTTGGGTTCATTACTGTCATAGGTACCAAAGTAAAGTGAAAAGCTTACCTTACATACTATTCATACAAATCAGTACACTACACTGCACTGAGGAGGTAAAAGGTAAAGCAAGAAAATACAGAATAAAATGTAGCAGCTACAGAGAAAGTGCAATGCAGGGAGACAATTGGTTGGAAGATCATAACGTTGTAGATTGTCAGGTTCAAGAGTCCATCTCTGATTCAGAAAATAATGCAATAGTTTTGTAACAGCGGGGCAGAAGCTGCCTTTGAGCTTGGTGGTACATACTTTCAGGCTTTTGTATAATCTGCCAGGTGGGAGAGGGGTCAGAGAATGTCTGGGGCAGGTGGGGTCTTTTATTATGCTGGCTGTTTCACTGAGGCTGCGAGACATATAGACAGTACATGCAGGGGAGGATGGTTTCTGTAATGTGGTGAGCTGTTTCCACAATTCTCTGTAGTTCCTTGCATCACAGACAGAGCAGTTAACCTACTAATCCATGATGGTCTAATTCTGTTCTAGTACCATATGCTATTATGGCAAATGTGGGTATCTTTAATGTAATCAGGTGAGTGAGTGAGAGAGAGAGAGAGAGAGAGAGAGAGAGAGAGAGTGTGAGTGTGTGTGTGTGTGTGTGTGTGTGTGTGTGTGTGTGTGTGTGTGTGTGTGTGTGTGTGTGTGTGTGTGTGTGTGTGTGTGTGTATCTATATATATGCATCCCCTCAATGAAAGTCAGTTTGGTCTCTGTATTTAATATATCAAGAATTTTTCCACTTGCAAAATTACAGTTGTCTTAAAAAAAGACAATATACAAATAAGCTAGCAAGGTATCTTGGATATATATTGATACTGTCAATAATTTAATCATTAATCTATAAAGAAATCCAGAGGTTACCACATTTCCACATTTCTATTGGCATCGAAAGGTACATACATGATGAAATGTTTATTCTTTAATTCCTTTAACCCCTCATGTCAACATTTTCTCGACATTGTTGAGTTTCTAGAATTATAAAGCTGTGAAAACATTATTCCATACCTGTCACTGGCTGGGAAAGCATCAGGATTCCAAGATGTACTGATGACTTGTTCTGAATATTTGGAGATGTGACTAGGGAATGAGTTATACTTGGCACTGGTCTTATACAACAAGGGTTCCACGGTAGGAGCCTATAAAGTTAAATAACATAATAAGTAATAAGATTAAATTTCTTTTTGATTTCTCAGTTACACTGGGAAAACTAAGATGATGCTTCTATAAGTTAAAAATGACTTTGTATTCCATCCTCATGGCTTATTTATCATCACAACAGAGCACAGTCAATTTTTGCAGTTATTCTGGATGATATGCACTTGAGTAATTAAGGTTTTGTCAAGCAGTACTGGAAACAGGGTCAGACAAGTGCAATTCATTAGAGTCTCTCTTACATCCTCGGCAGATAATGCTATTTTTAAATTGTTTAAAGTTTAATGCTATTCATAACTGTGCCAGAATATTTATCACCATTTATCAAAAATAAGAGAGATATACAAAGATGGGAGTCTGGATGTTAATGCAAATACAGTCGGCCCTCTGTATCCGCGGGTTCAACCAATTGCGGATCAAAAATATTTGAAAAAAAATCACAGAAAGTTCCTAAAAGCAAAACTTGAATTTGCCGCGCGCCAAGCACTATGCTGAATCCACACGAATGAAATGATGTGTAGGCATACCCTGCTGTAGCCTCCTGCCATTTCACAGGTCTTCAATCGTTGTTTGAGCATTGTTTGCCTTGCATCTCATTTGTTCGCTACTTCTGTTGTGAGTGAGAGGAAGGAGTTTAAGGCTAGTAAGGGATGGCTGACTAGCTATGTAAAGCACTACAGCCTCAAGAATTTAAAAGTCATGGGAGAATAGGCTTCGGTTGTTGCCAAGGCAGCATCAGCGTTCCCAGAAAAGCTATGATGGTTGCATCTGTACCGAACATGTACATACATTTTTTTCTTGTCATTATTTGCTAAACAATACAGTATAACACCTATCTGCATAGCATTTACGTTGTATTAGGAATTATAAGTAATCTAGAGATGATTTAAAGTATATCGGAAGATGAGCGTAGGTTATATGCAAATACTACGCCATTTTATATTCGGAACTTGAGCATCCATGGAATTTAGTATCCACGGGTGTCCTGGAACCAAACCCCCGTGGATACCGAGGGACGACTGCATTTGCAGCTATACAGAATGGAATAGGATACAAGGGTGTCAATTAATAAAGCTCAAAACACATTATTACATGAAAGTATTATATTTGATGATTAAAAATTACAGCTGGAACTTTATTTACTTCCCACAAATCATACTGCAGCTATTCTATTCTGACAGCACTTCCCAAAATATGACCTTGACTAACGGTCAAGAAAAGCAGGCACATTGGATCACTCCCAATACAATTATCTTTCCAAGTCCCAAACCATTTTGACTTGGAAATGTATCACTGATACTTTCTGCTTTGCTATGTCTACATCCTGAGATTCCCTATTCACTGCATTGTGGGTTCACCTTAATCTGAATGACTGTAGTGGTTGAAGGTGGTAGAACACTACCAACTTATCATGGTCAATTAGAGACAGGCATTAACATATCCATCCTTTTAATGAACTAGAATGGAAGTTATGCTTACTTCCTGAGATCAATAGCTCAGGTATAATAAGACTCAAGAAGACAAAAGAGATTGCAGGTGTTGGAATCTAAAACAAAAAAACAGAACACTGGAAGGAATTAGTAGGTCAAGCAACATATGTGGAGACAAATGTTGTAATTCAATGAATGGGGTCAAGATTCTACATCAGGACTTATGGGGAACAGGAAAGAATACTAGTACATAGCAGTGTGAAGGAGGGTGGGACAGAGACTGATAGATGAAAGGAAGAGCCAGTAGGAGAAGGTAGGAGAGATGAGCAAAGGTAGAATGAACCCAATGAACACTACCTCACTGTTTTCTCCCTTTTTGCACTATTTATTTAATTTTTATATAGAAATACACTTCTTATTGTAAGTTATAGTTTTTGTTATGTATTATAATATACTGGTATCACAAAATAACACATTTCACAACATACGCCAGTGATATTACACCTGATTCTGATTCGAAAGACAGGTAAACAAGTGAGTGTGTGTTGGAGAGCTCTGGGAGGAGGTGTGGATTATATGAAATTGTAAAATTCAATGTTCACACCATTAGGTTACAAGCTACCCAAGGTAATGTTGTTCTTTGAATTTGTTTTTGGCCTTTCCATAGAAAGGGAGAAGGCTAAGGACAGACAGGTTGGTGTAGAAATGGTAAGGAGACGTAAAATGACATGCAAGTGTAAGATCGGGATGGTCACTGCAGACTGAGTACTCCACAGAACAGTTGCCTAGTCTATGCCTTTTCTCAGCAATGCCAAACAGTCCATAACAGACCAAGGAATCCTGAAGGAAGCAGTCTCTGTGGATGGGAATGGGGTTCGGGGTAGGATTGCTTTGGAAGTGGTGGAAATGGCAGGGGATGATGTATTGGATGTGGATGGTGATGGTATTAAATGCAAGGAGAAAGGAACTCTATTGTTGATCTAGATGGGGAGGCAGTGGGGGCCCAGAGCAGATATGCAGGAAATACATGTTATGACTCAATCAGCTATGACTAACTCGAAGCCATGCTTCTAGAATGAGCTGTAATTTAAAATACAGCTGACTAGCAAAGGTACAAAGGTAACCACTTTACAGCAGGAAGCATGAGTTCAAATTTACAGACAGTAAAGTCACACAAATATCAAAGAGGCAATGAGCAGATAATGTTTTACTGGCCATGCTTGAAAGACGTATATTGGCTACTAAATCATGGAGGACTTCTCTGCCTTCCTTTAAAATAGAGTCATGAAATCTTTTCATCCACCTACACTTCACTTAATCATCCCCTAAAATACACCAACTTCAGCAGAATGGCATTCCTTCAACAATGCAGTGATCAGACAGTCATGTTTGTGAATTGTATTCGAGCTTTCCAACAGAGAAGAAGATACTGCTAAACTTAGGGTGACATATGTAAAATCCAATAATAAATTGTGTACCATGCAATAGTATGCAATTTTATCAATGCTACAGTCCAAACATATCAATGCCACATCAGTTCCCACAAATCATTTTTCAAAGTAATTGTGACAAATTGGCAAAAATATGAAATATAATGTATAATTTCATAACTATAATATCTATAATTTGTAGTAAGTAATAAAGCTACAGAATGCAGAAATTACCAACATGAAAAAATCTGCAGATGGTGGAAATTTAAATGAACACACACAAAATGCTGGAGAAACTCAGTCCTGATGAAGGGTCTCGGTCCAAAACAACAACTGTTTACTCTTTTCTACAGACGCTGCCTGGCCTGTTGACTTCCTCCAATACTTTGTGTTGATTTGAATACAGGAAGTAGTCATGCAGGCAAAAGGGTGTCAAATGGGATTCAATCTAAAGAACTGTGAAGTAATGCATTTGGACAGGAAAACTGGACAAGAAAGCACATAAAATAAGGGAAAGGAAATCAGACCTAAAAGACTAGAAGGACACTTAAGTCCACAAGGCACTCTTCTTTTTCAGGACTCAACCAAATTGTGTTGGTACTGTTAGACCACAGCTATAGTACTGATCATTACAGAATACATGAGTGGATCTCATATTTGTCTATCAGGAAAGATTAAATTGGCTGAGGTTGTTTTCTTTGGGACAGAGGAAATTGTGGGAAGATTTCACGAGTTTATTAACATTCTGAGAGCAACTAGGAAGGATCCACTTTTCTTAGCAGTAGGCAAGAGGCAAGAATAGGGGACTATGAAGTAAATGGTCACATGATTAGTGGAGAATAAGCTTTCTTTTAACCCATTGTTGGTGGGGTGGGGGAATGTTTGTGGTTTGTTTGTTAACTGCATAAAAGGTATTGATGAGTGTTTGAATTGCCACGACAATGAATTAAGAGCTAGAAAGTGGGATTAGAAAGAATAACTAGCATGGATACAGTGGGCTTAAGTCTCATCCTGTACTACAGATTCCTACAATTATAAAAAAGTCCTAATCAACTTCAATGATAAAATATAACAACACCCTTGTATCCGTGGTAGTTATAATATTATGATAGAACTAATAAGTTTTTAGCAAGGCTAATACTGCGAAACAAATAAAACTGAAAGATTAGGAAAATTGTACATTTCAGGAGGGCAGAAAAGTAAATACAGTTGGCCCTCCTTATCCGCGGATTCCGTATGCGCAGATTCAACCAACTGCGGATTGGGAAAACCTGGAAGTTCTCTCTCCAGCACTCGTTGCTTCAGCATGTACAGACTATTTTTTCTTGTCATTATTCCCTAAACAATACAGTATAACAACTATTTACATAGCATTTACATTGTATTAGGTATTATAAGTAATCTAGAAATGACTTAAAAGTCCCCGGGTTATGAAGGAGTTCTATTCCTGAGTCCGTCTTTAAGTCGGATTTGAAGTCAGAACAGGTACATCCGGTATTAT